>NW_008627927.1:0-5932 GCF_000691845.1 Merops nubicus | reverse complement strand
GGAAAGAGCAATTAGAAAAAATTGGTAATGATATCTTAGATATCCTGCCAAAGAAAATTTTGTCACCGAGTTTATTTGGGTTAGAATTTCACACATAGAATGTTAATGATAATAAAAGTAACAGACAGGGTCTGCATACAGTGCTGTGCTTCATTAAAGTGGCAAGATGGAATTTGCCTTGCCTCTTTAAATTTTCAAATTGTTTAGAAATAATTTTGCAGGAATTGATTGCTGAGTTCCCTAATCATTTTTCTGTCAGCAGATTTTGATTGAAATTTTTGTATTCAATTAAAAAAGGTGATCCTCAGAGTCAGGAATGAAAATACAGGAATGAAAAACTTGCCTGCACTGGTTATATATTAAGAATGTACCAGAGGAAGAGGAGGCAATAATTGCTGGGATTCTTTCTTTTAGGAATTGAGATATTACAGAAGATTTTGGAAGTCTAATCTTCCTAACTCATGTGAACTAACTTCAATACTCCTCTGTTACTTTTTTTAAATTTTATTTTCTTCTTGTTCATTTTATTTTCTTCTTGTTTTTAAAGATGATAATTTTAACAATTTAAGAATGACAGTGATATTAAATAAACATATTTGGTAATGTTTCCTTCTCTGCTTTCAGATGTACACAGTGTTGTATCTAGCCATATGCAGTTGTGAAAGGGGATTTGATTGTCACATATAGTCTACATAATGTGGGATTGCTGACTGAATCAAATGTAATAGCCATGGCAGTCTCCAGGACCTGACCTTGCAGCAAGGTCAAGATCCAAATGACTGCCCTTGTGGTTGAAACATCTAATTCCTAGAGTTCATTTCTACTAGCTAACAGTACATTTTTAGAAACAGACTAAAGAGCTAAGAGCTCACACCTTTATGTCAGGTCTTCACTTATTGAAGAAGTAACAATTATTCCCTTCTTTCATCCAAACCATCCTAGCAGGTAAGTGAATAATTATTTTCAAATCTTTGCATTTGGAAATGACAGCTACATTTCAACACCATTATCTGACATCAAGCTGTGTTTCTCTGCCTACCCAAATCTTTGTTCTAGATTCTGTCACGTTTTCTGCAATTCAGAGTGCTCATTTTAAAAGATGCCAGCCTGGGCACAGGCAGTTATAATTCATGATACTGGATAGGGTGAAGGCAAAATAATTTTATGTTAACACTTAGTTCAATTCAAAATCAGAATAGAAAAACAGAAGCCAAGTCTTAGCAACCCAAGACCAGACTGAAATATCTCACTATAACATATGGAGTTATGTATGCATATGAATGTATGCACACATGTTTTGTACACATTTCATTGCAGAATGTGATTGCTGGTCTCAAGACTTGATTGCTAATCTTAAGACTGTGTTACTTCTTAAAACTTCTGAAGGTGTCTAATTTAGGTACTTGGGAATGTTTTTGGTATTTATACCCAGTATTTGCATTGTGTGCAGCAGAGCTCCCTATGGGCTCTGAATTACTGGGTGTTAAATGGAACAATCCTTTAGTCCCTCCTGCATGCAGAGAGTCATTTGTGGGCGAGGAATTAAAAGCCTGGATTCTAATATAACAGCTGGCAAATCAACATTGTGTTTCACTCATTCAATTAAACTTCACAGTACGATTTTGGATCTGATCCAAGTCCTATCCTGGAAGAATATGAGTCTTTCACTGAGAGTTTGATGTAGTCCTCAGTGACTTGCAGCTATCAAATAAACTGCAGCTACCACAGCCCTAGAAGATTTATGACCTGTACTCTAAACTTGACTACAGCTGTTAAGTCCAGAGTTTTAGAGGACTGAATTCCTGATACTCATTGAGTAGTTCAGCTGTATTTGTCTGACTAATCTCATATAGGATTGATGTGAATAGTTCTTCATAATACTGTTACAAATGTGCTGGATGTCAGCCCTGAAACAGCTCTGTCATCACAGGGATAACTGCTCTAGTGACAGGCAGATAGAAGCGAAAAACTCTGAAATACAATAACAACTTAAAATATTGGCAGGTACAAGAATAACTTCTTTTTTTTTCTTTCCCCACACAAACTGAAATGATACCCATCAGCGTTCTATGGCAAATCTCTCTCCTTCACTCATGAGTCAATAAATGAATTGATATTAAATGATCTTGTTTCTTTCTGTTTCCGTTGGTCTTCCTGACTTTTCCAAGGTGACCTTCCCTGTATGGACTCCATATTAATTGCTCCAAGAAAGGGCTTTCCATATATTTACCTAAAGAAACCCCACCCTGAAACTTCTAGCATCATTGTTGCACAACATTTTTTCTAGATCTTATTTTTATTTTTCATATTACTTGCCTCATTTGTCTTGGAACTGCATTAAGAAAATTCAAAAGCAGGACTCTAAACTGACTGCATGTATATGCAGTTTTCTCTTTACAACATGTTTTTGAAGGCGTATCAAGATAAGATTGAGAATGTGTATTGCAAAATAATATCACAGGGTTTTTTTTCAAATCTCAGATAAATTTACAAATATATCTAATGTAGATCCCTTCCACACTTCATTGTCTATTCCCTGTTATTACCTACATTATTTAAATGTGCTTTTTTTTTTCTGTTACACGTGAACTTTTTCTTTACACACTGGAGAGTTAGGAAAGACACGTTTTCAATGTTAATATTACTGCTAACATTTTTGTTTACTAAGATAAAAGATCAGACTTAAACAGAAGTTACTAAAAGCACAGTCAGAAAACTTAGCTAGAATTCGTTGGTCTGTTCTATATAGAAGTCCATCTTTGGGCCATGACCACATTTCAGTGACAGTATCAAAAACTTTCATTAATGTATGTTTTTTTACTTATTATATATTGTCAGATTACATGTAGACATTGTGGCTTCCGTGAGACTACAGAAGGACGAATAAGGATGTTACCATTCCTATCAACTAAACTTAGTCCATTCTCAGTTTATAACATCTACTCTTTTAGTTTCACAGAGTAGTTTTTCACGTTATTACTCATGGAGAAAGAAGATATAGCCAGGATGTGGGTGGAATATGATGAGAGTTTTCCTTCCAACAATAAGCAAAAAAATTACATTCTTTCATGATTTTGTATGGTAGCGTACTGACTATCTGCAAAAAGTATGACTTGGATACCGTCTGTATCTTCCTTTTTTTCACCATGTATTTTAACAGGAATTAAGGGGTTTTGGAACATCTGAACACATATGAAAGGAAGCAAGTGGAGGAAGGCTGGTGACACTAGCAAAATGGGAACATCTTCCCTTTTGGTGGTCAGAAAGCACAGGAACGCCTCTGCTTGTTCACTCTGTTCCTGGTGTTTGGTACCATCATCTTTTCCACTCTTCTCCGCTTCAGCTGAACTATGTGAACTGTATAGCCTCAACCTGTACAGCCTTGGCAGGAGGAATAGTTATTTGACATCTGACTGAAAGTGAGTCACATCGGAAACGGAAAGCCAGGTGAGCGAGGTCTAGGACCTGAGAATCTGGGAGTGCCATTCCTCTACCATAGGGAAGTGCATCCTTTTCTACATTGTTAATCCCTTCAGAAATCCTTCTCATTTAGTACTGGGAATAATTTTGAATTAACAAGAAAGAAACCACATGATGATTTCCCCCATAGCCTCTACACGTTTGGTACTGTAATCCTAGCACTTCAGCACAGAGTGAGGTGTGCTTGTAACAGACAGCAGCTGACATGAAAGCTGATAGCTGGCACCTAACAAGTTGCTTTTATTGGAAAAACTTAGTAATATTTGTCTTCCTCTGTGTGCCTTAAAAAAAAAAAAATCTCAATTTTGAGCAAGGGAGTAAAAAGCTGTTACCTAGATTCAGCCTAAAATGCCATTGTGTGAGTGTGTCTGCTTAGCACTGTCCCTTCTAGCTGTCTACATAGTATTTTCTCTGCAGATGACTGTCACTGAGAAAACACACTGAATATCACAGTACCTAGCACATCAATTAAGAAAACTGGATATAGCAGCTCAGATTCTTTGATGCCATAACTCCAAGGGAGGGAAAGTAAGCCCTTAATATCTGTAAGCTTTAACAGATTTGAGGCACCGAATCTTTTTGAGTCAACTCAAAATGTTACAGGGCCAAGAAAATTCTAAATTTCTAGTTTCCAAACCATTTTGTCAGTTTTCTGAATGTGGTATTCATCATATGTCTTCTATGTAACATTGTGTGTTACAGCTCCAAACGGACCACGCTAATGCATGAGAACTCTTAGGCATGAGAATTTGTATGACTCTTTATTTTGATTGATCAAGGTACTGAGATCAGGGATGTTTTCTGAATTTGTAATAATTCTGATCTTACCATTTCATATTTGTGCACACAGCTCATGTATTACTTACACTGTAACAACAAAATTATTTCTAGATTAATTAAAAAAATATATCAATTGCCATCAAAATAATTATTGCAGTCATGTTTCTGTTTTGCTGATACTAAATAAAGAAGGAATTATTTCTCACACACAAAACAATGACTGAGCAGTAACTAATTTTTGTAGGACTAAATATTACTAAAAAAAAAAAAATAAAGCCATACATACGAAAAAATGTTGTTTGTCAAGGATGATCTTAAAATTAAATTAGAAGTGGCAAAATTTCCAAATGATATGTAAGTAGCAGTAAAGAACAGAACTATTTTTGCATGTCCAGCACTTGCATGAGAAGTCTGCATAAGACCTGAGCATCGAATTATAGATTCATAGAATAGTTTGGGTTGGAAGGGACTTTAAGTGTCGTCTAGTTCAACTCTCCCCTGCAGTGATCTTGGATTTTTCCAGGGATGGGGCATCTACCACTTCTCTGGGCAACCTGTGCCAGTGTTTCACCACCCTCATCATAAAAAAATTCACAGAATCACTATGATTGGAAAGGACCTTTAAGTTCACTGAGTCCAACCTTAATCTAAACCTACCAGGCCACTTCTGCACCATATCTCTGAGCACACCATCTAGACAGCTTTTAAATACACCCAGGGACAGCAATTCAACCACTTCCCTGGGAAGCCAGTTGAAGAAGTGAAGAAGAGGCCCATACCTGTCTCCCTACAACCTCCTTTCAGGTAGTTGTAGAAAGCAGTAGAGTCTCCCCTCAGTGTCCTCTTCTTCAGGCTAAACAGTCCCAGTTCCCTCAGCCACTCCTCATAAGGCTTATTCTCAAGATTTACACCAGGTTTGTTGCCCTTCCCTGCACCCTTTCTAGAACCTCAATGTCCTTCTTGTCTTGTGGTGCCCAAAACAGAACAGAGTATTCAGGGTGTGGCCTCACCATTGCTGAGTACAGTGGGATGATCACTTCTCTGGTCCTGCTGACTCCACTATTCCTAATACAAGCCAGGATATCATTGGCCTTTTTGGCCACCTGAGCACACTGCTGGCTCATGTTCAGCTGTCTGTCAATCAACACCACCAGGTCCCTTTCTGCAGAGCAGCTTTCCAGCCACTTTTCCCCAAGTCTAGAGTTTGGCATGGGGTTGCTGCAGCCCAAGTGCAGGACTCAGCACTCGGTCTTTTTAAAGTCTGTACAATTGACCATGGCCCATTGGTCCAGCCTGTCCAGGTTCCTCTGAAGGGCTTCTCTACCCTCAAGCAGATCAATGCACCCACCTAACTTGGTGTCATTTGCAAACTCACAGAAGAGTGCTCCCTGTCTCCTTATCCAGATCGTTGATAAAGATGTTAATGAGGAACAGCCCCAGCCCTGAGCCCTGGGGAACACTGCTTGTGACCTGTACTCGGCACTCATGAGACCACACCTTGAGTACTGTGTCCGGTTTTGGGCAGCACAGGATAAGAAGGATAGGGAGGCACTGGAGCAGGTCCAGAGAAGGGCAACGAGGCTGTTGAGAGGTGACCTTATTGTTCTCTACAGCTACCTTAAAGGAGGTGGTAGTGTGGCTGGTGTTGGTGTGGTGGTTTAAACCACTTTTA
>NW_008627926.1:1275-59516 GCF_000691845.1 Merops nubicus | reverse complement strand
AACCTAAATGATTCTATGATTCTAGGAGGGAGGACAAGGGTTCCCAGCACGGGGCTGTTTCTGGGGATGCGCCTTCTAGCAGGACTCCTTCCAGCATTAGGCTCTGCTGTGGCTTATTGATTGCTGGGGGATGTAACACATCTGCAGCAGGGGAGCGAAGAGGCTGCCCGAGAGAAAGGCATCACAAGGAGGGTGTTTGTGGTGGCAAATCTGAGCCATGTATCTTGAAACAGTGTGTAGAAATCAAATATCTAGAGTGCCCAATGCATTTCCCTACTCTGGGCAGCAGCATGGTGTGTGGCTGTGACAGGAGCCCTGCTGAGACCACTGTTGGTGGTCTCATCCATCCAGCCCTTGATATGGCTCTACCATTCCTGGGTGTTAAAGCTCAGCTGAAACAAAGTCCCATCTGAACTTAGCTGAGCTTAAGGAAAGAGTTTCTGTGCTGATCGTGAGTATGTTGTTGATTTATTCACACTTACTGATCTTTCCTGGCTGCTTCCTCTCCCTTTCCTGTTATGTCTTCCTTCTGTCTGTGATTCCATCCTCATTATCCATCCATCTAGGAGTGTCAGTAGAAAGGGCTGTCACTCTTGATGATTGACAAAAGGAAGGACATTTGTCCTTTTGTCTACCAGTGTGATAAGCAAATCCAGTGCCAGTCATTTGCATGCAGAGAGGACTGTTTCATTAAGAATTTCATTAAGATGGTAATGTTTAATGTTTCCTGGAAAAAATGAGTTTTTAGGTTCTTCAATTATATAATTAAAGTCAGAGAATTAGGGAAGATTGCAAGCTGCTTGTATAATGTGGGCAAGTTTAATGGTAAAACTTGTAAATAAGTTCAGAGGAAATGAGCTCGCTTTATGCTGCTTGCCTAGGATGGAGTTTGTCTCCTGCAAGGGTGAGGGATACAGAGGAGGGCAGATGGGGAGTTAACAGGCTTTGGCAGAGGAATGTATTAGCAGACAGATCTCCTTTTTTTCTGAGTTTGAGCAACAGGAGATGGGTGACCTGCTAAAAAGCAGAAAGTGCAGCCAGAGAGCCGTGCTCAGCCAGACCAGGCAGCCCTCTGAGGTCCTGCCTGGCAGCACCTGGCATTTCAGAACACCTCTTCCATTGCATTTAGCACAGCACCAGTTCACATTGGCCTTGGTCTAGTATCTTACAAGCTCACATTTGTTCCCTGTGACATTCTGTGTCTGTTCCCACCACGAGTGGGGTTGAAATGCTGCACCTACGTTGTGCCTGCCCCTACGTTGTGCTAGCCCTGGCTGCCTGCTCCAGGCACGTGCCAGGGAGGAGCAGCCAGTGCTGACCTGGGGGAAGGCCAAGAGCACATGTGAGCAGGCCGGTGAAGTGGAGTGAAGGGATGTGAGCTGTGTACACGTATATGGATGAATGTGTGGACATACCTAAATACATACACAACATATTTACATGTATGTGTATCTGAGAACAAATTTAAACGCTGTGGCATTAATTCTTTAAGATAACAGATTGTGCCTTATTTGCCTTGCTATAGAACAGACCAGAAGGAAACAGACCTTTCCTTTACTGAAAGAGTAGTTAGGCATTGGAACAGGCTACCCAGGGAGGTGGTGAAGTCACCATCCCTGGAGGTGTTCAGAAAACATGTAGGTGTGGCACTTGGGGACAGGGTTTAGTGGTCATAGTGTGGTGATGGTTGGACTTGATGATCTTGGAGATCTTTTCCAACCTTAATGATTCTATGGAACCTAAACTTAAGGTAGTGGGAATGGTTTAAAAGGGATCTGTCCCTCTGTAGGGGACAAACTCTTAAAGTTGACTGCTCCATCAACACAGTTCTCACCACAGTGGGCTGAAGTTGTCCTTGTCTTCCCAGTCTGCTCAAATCCTGCTTTCTAGGAGGGGCTTCCCCAATCACACCTTGCATTTCCCAAAGCACTAGAGGAGCTGAACTTGGAGTTCATTACCATCCTGATGGCTCATTAGACTCTCTGACTTCTGTCCTGCACCAGATATAGTTATTCAAGTGGGGAATCTGACAGGTTGCTGCTGTGATCCTGTCTGCTCAGGGTTATCAGGTCCATGTAGTTATTCCAGAAGATTTCTGAATCTGTTAATAGCATCCTTCAAATGACAGTCCTGAAAAGGGAACATAAAAGGGAATTTATTAGGGAGAATTCCCAACAGAAGCTCCTGCAGTATAACACCTTGAAAAGAAAATGGTTACCTGGCAATGCTGCAAAAATGTCATGTATTATGTGCTTCTCCTTTTAGTGCTTTATAGAGCTTATTTTAAGGAGATGACCATTTTGGATGCACCATTATTCTTGATAAGGAAGGTCTATATTTGAGTGATTTTATGAATAACAACTGCTTCCTTTTTTTTCTTCCTATTTTTCACAGTTCTAGTTCAGTTCTTTGTGGGCTTTTATTTTGTTTAATTTGTGACTTTTGAATGCTGGCCAGCATATTAAGATTTCATATGGAAAATAATTTATATGGATTCGTTCATTCACTACTCTCTTCCTCATTCAGCTTGTGAAAGATCACAAAGATTTCCTTACATTTCTTAAATCACATCCTTTTTTTTTAACCCCTCGATATGTATTTTGCAACCACACTTTGGGCTGTGGGATAGTTTGGAGCATTTCATTTGGAGTATGTGGTGATGCTACATTGTTGGACACAAGATCAGGCTGTGTATTGGCTTGTGCTCATAGTCAGGTCTTGGTGGTCCCTTGATCCCCCTAATAAGCTTATGCCTCAACATCTATTCCCCGTTCTTGTAGATTAACACTTTTGAAGATTTTTTTTTCTTCCCCCTAACCTCTGAGCATTCAGCAAATCTTTTCAGTGCATTGACAAGAATGATGCATAGGTCTTTCATTATTATTTATCTGTAATGTATTATGAGTCAATGAATCACATATTTGCTTTCTGCCTGATAAATACTTGACTGCAGGGAGAAATATACCCAGTCATTAGTAGTCAAAGAATGGTATGTCCTGTGAGTTTACTACTGGGTCAATAAAAATGTCTAGGCATTACACTGGACAAAAGGGGATTACTGGGTTATTGAATGGGAGGTGAGTGATCATCGACTGAAGTATTTGTGGTTTGAAATAGCTTTGAATAAAAACATCCTGTGCATGCTGTCACTTGCCATACTTATGGGTTGTCTCTGTGGTTATAGAAATATTCCTATGCCCAGTAACAGGGATGTTATTTACCTGTTAAATTTTGTGATGGAGCCTGCCCTTAATATTTCCAGCTTGATTTATTGGTGCTGAGTTCTTCCTAATGAAACTGTGTGAATACTGGGATTTGTAAGATCTAAAATGTGCCACGTGGATGTGCCCATGACCTGTGGAGCTGGTGAGGGCCAGCCTGTGCTCTACAGCTCTGTCTGGCAATAGCACAGTGATCTGGAGCAGCTCTCTGCTTTAGCACCACTCTTCATTTAGCATTTCCATATTTACTGTCATCGTAATGTTGAGAAGAGTGGGAATGTATTTTGCTTCCCTGAAGGAAATTCCCTGAAGGAACTGGGTTTCGTACTGCAAAGTAGTTGAGAATGCTGCATAGATGGGGAAGATTGATGAGCAGTAAGTAAAATATTTAAAGACGTGTGTAAGACAAGCTTTGCATGGTATCCATTTATCATCTCGAGTAGATTTCATCTCCAGGCTCAGTTCAGACTTTTACAGGAGAAAACTAAGAGCTTTTGCTCTTGGAGCTGCAGCTTTAGAGAACTTCAAGGAGCAGCAGCCACTGCAAAATTAGCCTACCTCTGGATCTTTATTAAACTGTTAGTGGTTACGCATATTATTGCTGCAAAGTCTTGGTTGCTGCTGATGGTGAGAGGGACACAATCAGACCTTTCAACAGTGTAATTACTCTGATGTGGAGGCAACAAAGTTGTTCCAAGGTCATGTTGTCACATCAGAGCAGGCTGTTGCCTGCAACTCATTTTTTATGCCCACACACAAAGAGACACTTTTCTGGCTGATATTTATAGAGAAGACCTACAGTCATTTTAATTATGCACAACATACTGATGCCTGCTTCACTGATCATAATTGCAGCTCTGACCTGTTTTATTTTGTGATTTAGATGCCTTCTCTTAAGCATCGCTCTGGGGTGTGATTTACAGTGACAGGTACTGGAAGTGAGGAGACAGTCATGGATAGAATCATAGAATCGTTCTGGTTAGAAGAGACCTTTAAGATCATCAAGCCTACCTGTTAACCCATCAGTGCCAGGTCACCACTAAACCATGTCCCTTAGCACCACACCTACACATCTTTTAAATATCTCCAGGGATGCCAACTCCACCACTTCCAGAACCTTCATGCTCTGTCTCTTCTTTCTGAAAGTGATTTTTAAAATTTTATTTATTTACTTATGTATTTTTTAACTTTCTAATCTGGGTGGTTGGTCATGCAAAGGAAGGTCAGGGAGCAATGTGAACGCTCCAAGAAAAGCATTCTAGCACTACTACAGTGTCCCTTCCTTTTGTCACATTAAAGATTCACTAACCAGAGAAATCCACTTCTTGTAAAACAAGGAAATGTGGGAACATGGCATCTCAGGAGCGGCAGCCCTGCCAGCCTGCGTATCACAGCAAAAGCACCCCCAGGCAGTGTCTGGGAAGACTTAGGTTTTTAAATCCCTTGTCATGTTGTTATGCTACTCGTTCATTTACCAGCAGAGGTGTCAGAAGACAAGTCTCATGGGCCTTCTGCTGTGGCGGGCAACAGAACATTTGTCACCTAATGCTTTTAAGTGGTTCTCCAGGGCAGGAAAGGCTTGAGTGCTGGGGCAGAGAAGATGACCCATTTCTCTTTCAGAAGTCTTCCTCAGAGGAAAGCTTTTCTAGCAGGGATTTGTGCAAGTGGAAGAAAGCTGGGAGACAACAAGCCTCTTGGAGAGTCACTCGTCCATGGACTGCTGTCTGCAGAGCCCTGTTTCAGTCACTTCAGCCCTCTTAACAAGCCAAAGTTTGCACCTGCTCTTGGAATGCAGGAAAGTCCTATTGTGCTCAAATCCACTATAACCAGAGCATCAGAACGTGTACACAGACCTTGTGGTGCTGGACCTTGTGAGCTCGGTCTGGTGTCCTGAACCCTAAAAATGAGTAATCCTGTGTCCTGGGGCTACAAATAAGACTCTTCTAGCTGCAGCAGAGGCTTGGAGTGTTGCACAGTGTGAAGGGATCCTAGCTGCTAAGTCAATGAAGTGCACCAGGGTCCCCCTGCTCAACAGACAGGTACAGAGTAGGGGCTGGTCCCAGTCTGAACTGGGAGCTGCTCAGTTCTTGCTATACAATTAAAAAAAAACAAAAACAAAAACAAAAAACAAAACTAATAAAACACCAAACCAACCAAACATACAAAAAAACTCCTTGATTAAACATCTCCTCTGAATTTTTCACTTCAGCAAAAAACAACAGGTGGGAGTGAGGGGGTAGACTGGAGAAGCACATCTGCAGATGGCAGGAAGATATTTAATCAAGAAGTGAATGAGAAAGGTGGTTTGTTGCCTGCTTTGGTTCTCCCCTGACACCTATTTGAGTATTCCTCTCCATGTCTATAGTCTGCCTTTTTTGGTATGGCTTTCTCTAGTATTTTAAAGAAACATGACATGGCATAACTCTTGCAGAAGTGATGTTCAATAATGTAACACTTTAATCGCTGTGGAAGTGTTCAGCACAGGGCACCTAACAGCCCGTTGGAATGGGCTATGGCTTTTCTCACCTTCAGGTTAATGGTGTGTATTGCACTTAGCTCCTCTGAAATGGGTTTAAGGCCATGGGCTGAATCTAGTTTGGAGAAGAAGCCATAATAAGAGAAGAAATGTTGAGAGGTATTTTTGCTGGGTTATTGTTATGTTTGGTTGGTTTTGGTTTGGTGGTGTTTTTTTTTTTTTTTTGTTTTTTTCTTTTGTTTTTTTTCCTGTTGGGAAAAGAAATGTAGGAAGTTTTGACCTTATTCTATAGCATCCGCTGGCTACTTCTGCTAATGTTTTAGAAAGAGCTGAAACAAAAATTCCCCTTGTGTTGTGTCTCAGCAATGCATCTTCGTCCCAGGTTCACTGCACTGGCCTGAGGTAGATAGGAGCTGCTGTTCACTCCATGCTGACCTGAGCTGGGAAATTTATATTATTTAAGCTACTGAGTTGCTATGACTATTCCTTATTGTGTGAAAGTAAACAGTATGGGAATCCTCTGTGCCCCTTCAGCTTCTCCAGTTGCATCACATCATCGGCTCCATAAGGCTTGTCAGAAGCTGCAGTCCTGTACATGGACTTCAGTGGTGTGGGGTTTGGGTATTTTTCTTTAAAAAAACCCCGAACAACTCTGCCCACTGACATGCTGAATACCAACAATTTGACTTGTAATAACAGAAAGGTAACTTCAAGGGTGGTCTCCTGCCCTTCAAATAAGACTGAGTATCCTCAATAAGAGAGGAAAAATACCTGGAGCCCAAAGCAAATGAGTAGCAACCTTGGACTGGTGTTTTTTCTGCCTCTCTCAAAGCAGCACTCTACAATGAGGACTTTAATGCTGTTTTTTCATCCAGGCAGAGAACCACGTCTCCATGCAGGTTTGCAGACCTGACTGCTCATCAATGTGATTCTTAAGAAGGAGACAACTGGTCAGTCTTAGCAGTGGCTGAACCTCCCCTTAGTGGGCAAGGTTGTGAAATATAACCAACCTGTGAAGCCCAAGCTGCTTTCCTCCTTTTTCTTGGGCTCTTTCCCCACTGAGGCACGAAATCTGCAATTTCCAAAAGCCAACGCCTCGCTCGGTCTGTCTCCGATCCAGCTGCATCACAAGTGGCAGGTCCTCAAAGCAGATGTGACAGTTACAATAGGGCACATCACCCAGCCGGCACCGCCAGGACCCGCGTGACAGTCACAGCACATCGTGGGTCTGCCAACAGGCAGAAGAGCCCCTGAGAACTGCTCAGCACAAAAGCAGCTTAGGAGTGATTGACCAGCGGTGCGTGAGCACGGCACAGAGCGCTCGCGCCTGCCTGGCCGAACCCGGAGCATGCTGCTCGCCCTGGCTGACCTGCAGGGAGAGGAGTCCTCCTGGCTGACCTGCAGGGTGCTATGGCTGGTTGGCTTTGCAGGAGGGGGTTGCAGGATCCTGCCTGTTTCAGAGCCCAAACCTACCCCTGGAGCACGGTGTGAGCGCACTGTGTGTTGTGTGGTGCACGGGAGGCGCAGGCTCTGCCCGCCTGTCCTTGGCGTGGGGAGCTCGTTTCAGATGGCTTCTCCACTGGGTGCTCAGGCCACCTCTGGAGTGCTGCTGGTAAAAATAGCTGTATGCAGAATCAAACTTGCTCGGATGCGTTATGTAGGTAGCGGATGATAATTTATCCTGAGGAGTTAAAGCCAGAAAAGCGTGAGTTTTTTCCTTTTTTTTTTTTGTTGGTTGTAACTTGGTATCCAGTGTGTCCCTGCTGTCTTGCTGGAGTCAAGTGTGAGTTATTTGGAAGTTGTAAGGCAAAGGGAATTAGGTACTTGGCTGATCTCACGCAAGAAACACTTAACTGCCCTTCAGCTTCTGTCCTTACAACTTCAAAATGCTTTGAGGTGTCAGTGTGTGACATCTTCTGTCCCTCCACATAACAGAAAGATATCTGCCTGTTTGGATAGATGTCCCTTGGTATCAGGTGCTGGTATGAAATGGGAGAATAAGAATGTGATGAAATCTTCAGTAATTTCCTTTATCTCGTGCATCTGAGAGGATGCTTTATTTTGGTGTTTGTGTTTCCTGCTTTTACCAAAAACATTTCTCCTTCACTATTAACATTTGGGATTAGCAAGTCAGATGAGGTTGGCAGGAGGCACACTGCAGAAAACAATTACTGAACCTGAGGGCTCTCTTGCAGTGTGAGCGTTGCAGACTTGTACTCTATGAAGCAATGTTCTTCTTCCACAGGCTCCAATTTGGTCCTGATTCAAATCCATGTGTGCCCCAGGTCTTGTAAGCATAAAGCTTTCGGGGACAACCTGCCTCCGTTACACTCATTGCAGCTTCTATGCTGGCATGTGGGTTTTGGAAATCGCCAAAGCACTGCCTGTTTGCCCATCATTCAACACTGGGGCACTGAGACTGTCAGTCTCTTAATTCCAGAGTACAGCAATACGCTGACAGCAGAGTTAGGAGAGGGGTAACCACGTCAGGAGGACAAGCATGGGAGGCTGTGAAAAGTTGTGCAGGCGCCGAGAGAGCCTTCCCCGGCCTGCAGAAAGTGCACGGCTCACCTTCCCCTTCCTACCTGACAGTAATGCACCATCAGCTGAAAGCCAAGAGCAGTTTATTGATTATTACACACTGTCATTAACCAGCACATGCTGAATCGAGGCATTGAAGTAGGGAGTGAAAATCTGGCTTTTGACTCCTGGGACTGATTTTCCAGGAAGGTGAAAGCAAACTTGTGACAGCCAACAAATTGGGAAATTCCTGATGTGTCACACATCACTGCCAGCCTGTGCAGCAGCTCAGGAGGATCTGATGCAGAAATATGACCCTTTAGCAGACCTCATATGTTGTCAATATTCTTGTGAATGGGCCAGGGTGTAAAACTAGCCAGGCAAAACAACAGACTGCAAGCCTGGCACGTTGAGAACATTCCTCTTCCAGAAGTGTAGAGGAAAGGGTGATGTTACTTTGAACATGCTGCCACTACAGTGCAGCAACTGGTGGCCCAAAAGCAGCTTGGGCAGTGGTGATGTGGTACTTGCCATCTCAAAAGGAGGAGGCGAGCGTATTGGGCAGGCAGAGGAGCAGGACTGGGCTGGTTTTGATTTGTTTGTTGAAGTGTGAGTAGTACATGAATGAGATGAATCCTTTCAGTAGTGGTGCTAGGGTTTGTAGCTTCATGCCCGTGCTCTCCAAGCCAGGTCCTCGAGTGGCAGGAATGGTGATGGCTGAGGCTGTGACCACTGCTTTTGCTGCTCATCCCCTGAAGCCACCTTACTGCCCTGTAATCAGCCAGGAAACGTGCCAGTATGGGCAGGTGTTAGAGCAGCTTACTAATTTTTATCAGACGATAAATGTTTTCATTTATTCTCTGTCGCAGAAGCAGCCTTGGTTACTCTTTGGGAAAATTGAACAGAGATAATAGGTTTCCACTAATGCTCCTCTTCAATCTTGCTTACTCAGAGCCAGTCCCATCTCTACTAAAGGGAGACCAGCTTCTCTGTTGAACATATCACTGCCAAAGCAAACAGTGGAAATCTAATGATATTACATATTGCTCTCAAAGATGGAGAAAACATTTGTAATACTCTGGCTTATCACTAAGCTGCCCAGTCGTGAAAGAAGAGGAAAGCTGATGAATTCAAATAATAATACAAAAAAATAACAGAGAAAGAGAAAAATGTTTTAAGAAATCTGTGCTTGGTGCTAATTTTTCCTATCAGAAAACCACAATGCTTTGGCTGGGTCAGTATGGTTGTAACAGCATCTCTTCAGATGCAATTTGATGCAGTATATTCTTGGAGGTATTGTTTGGTAAGTTTATTTTATTTTTTCCCTACCCATCACCTTCCCTGTTTCATAGTTATGCTGAAAAAATAGGCATTATAGACTCTCAATTATTAAGTTTTTATTCATAGTGACTACCTGCTGGTGAGCTTTAGTAACAATTATCTTCCTCCCAAAGTGTAGGACTGCACAGCAAGAGATTAGATTGGTTTTGTGACTTTGCAAACAACTTTCTTTCTAACCTTGGGTGAACCTTTTGATCATAATTATGCCCCAGTGCACCAGTGTTATTAAATTTAATAATATTTAATAAAATAATTTTATACAAATATTGTGGTATTAACAGGTACTCTTAACATAAGCCTGCCTTTTTTTTTTTTGTTTGTTTGTTCAGAACTTTCACTGACCTTGGTGACAACTAACCTTTATGGTTCAAGCTATTGGCTCACTTCATGCCAGCTTTATTGATTGGCTGAATCAAGCACAATACCTCATATGGCCTGTGGGCTGTGGGTACCATATGGGGCTCAGGGAGCCCAGAGCAGTGGACACCACAGCTCCTGCTGCATCTATGTTGCTCAGGGTTTGGGTAGTTTCTGGTGTTTAAGAATTAAGAGCCTCATGCTAAACACAGCTCTCAGCCAAAGTGGTTTTGCAATGTCTCTGTTACCTCTGTTGATGGATTTGATGCCTCTAGTCAGACTGAATTAGTGTCTTCTGCCAACAGAAAAAGTGAAAAGATCTCCAGGGTGCTCAGTGTGTTTGATGTGGAGTTCACAAAGAACAGAAACCATTGTTGCAGCCCTGGTCTCTTATCTTTGGCCATTCCTGTCTCCTTAGTACGATCATATCCAGATAGGTGTCTAATTGCTAGAGAAATCTCCTTTCCAGGCTATCCCTGCATCAGCTGATGCACCTACCCTGGATGTGCAGTTGATAACCTATGCAAAGTGTAGCCCAAGGGACATCCTCTTGCTCCACGTCCACGTTTTGCCTGATTCCTGGTTTGAGAGGACCTGAGGTTGCAAGGGGGGTTCCTAGAAATGATCAATCAGCACAGTGAATCCTGTAGCTTCCTCCCCATCACTCACTGGAAGGGGATACCACATTCTAGATATTGGACTTAATTGCTTTCTGAATGGCAACACATTAGGTTTAATTACCCATAAAATTGAAGTACAGATACTTTAGGTCCAAAATAATTTTCCAGCTCAGTAATCTATATGTGGCCAACCTCTTGGCACTGTGTCTTGTTTCCAAAGGCATTTCAGGGTGCAACAGTTACACATGCATCCATCAAAACACTTCTACAAGGAAAAACTCCTTTTGCATTTGGCAGTTTTTTGGTTGCAACCAAAAAGAAAGAGGCTGACTCTTGGCTAGCTTGCAACTGAAATAACCTCTAGGATTTCTTAGTAGATATAAAATTCTACCAGGTCAGAACCTGTAACAAGTAATGTTACCTGTTATCTTTTAGATGATTGCTCTTGTAAAAAGTAAAAGTGGAAAAAATCAAGCTCATAAAAACAGATGACATGCATCCTCTTTTAGCCTTATTGATATTAAAAGAAATAATTAAATACAGAGAGAAAAACTACAGAGAAACTTTAATGTAACTATGAAACCTTGTAAAATTAAAATGAAAAAATAGTCTTGCTCCTACATCGAAGTTATGAGCTGTCTGAATAAAAACAGGATAAAAAGAGGTACTCTTAAAGACACTAAGTTTATTCTGTTTGGTCCCCACTGCCACCTGCTTCCAGCCACTGGGTTCTCCTGAGCAGAGTCTGTCTGCTTGGGCTCTTCCAGCTGTACGTGGTATCTTCAGCTCTTGTAACACGTTGTCACCTGTTGGGGCTGCATAAAGAACCAGATTGGGCAGCACTTAAATTGTGTTGATGCTCGACAAAATGAAACAAGGCCTTTCTACCACTTCTTTTTGTGGTGGGTTTTTTTTTGGTTTTGTTTTTCGTTTCTCTACACAGCTCATATGTGTCTGTTGGAGCTCTTCATTACAAACCCACACGCCCTCCCTTCTCCAAAGGTTTTGGGAAGGGAACAGGATTTATCTGAATAAGGATTCGTGGAATTAGATAGTATTACCAGCATCAAGATTTTTAAAGAGATTGCAAGACAATTCATGTTTCAAGGGAAAATATCCCAAACAGGCAGAGCTACAAGCCAGCTGTCCATGAACAAGGCACATTACTGGGATTCTGTAGCAATGCATCTTGTGCCCTCGTCGTGCACTGCAGAATAATTCCTCATTTTTTTTTTTTTTGGAAGGAAAATAGTAGATCCTAGTCTTACCCTGTTTAGCTGTGACTGTTCCCATTTCTTCCCCAGTCTGTGGGAATAAAATGCAACAGAGCCAGTTATTCGTGATGGCCCTGAATTCAAGGAATTAAGTAAGATAGGTACAGCCTAGGTGAGCTCAAGCACAGGAGCACATTAGTATTTCCCTGGTGGCTGGCTAGGCTTCTGCTTGCCTTGAGCCACAGCTTTGTTTGTGCCTACTCTGTATCTCAAAAACACCGTGAGTTTTCCTATTGGTTTCTCTATAAATCATTCTTTGTCGAGCAAGCTACATACCTCACTGAGCAAAAGCTGAGCATTCCCTCCTTAATCTGGCATATATATTATTCTGCTAATGTTCGTGTGGCTACTTTTTATTTTTTTCAAGGTCATTAGTCACTCGCCACAATGGTAAAATGTGATGAACAACCCTATGAAAAGTTCAATGAAATGAATAACTAGCTTTAAACTATTTTATGGGGAAAAAAAAATGGCAGCAGTAAACTAGGCAGTGTGTTTCACATAGATGAATTTCTGATTAACCTTGCAATGCTGAAATTCAGGCTTCTGCTTTGTTCTTTAGACACCCTCTTGAAATTACTCTAATGATCAAAAATTTCCTGTTTTCTTGCACTTTTCAGTTTCTCAGGTAAGACATGGGTGGTAACAGGAATAATGTTCGTTCTTTTGAGTATTTCTTTTTAATAATTTCATAGCTTTGCCCAATAAGCCACAGAGTAGAAGAGTAACGAACTGGTTTCACCTGGAGATGTTCTACTCAATACAACAAACTATGATGAACTAATAAATTCAAAATGAGAAGAGCTTATTATAGTGGTGGGAACGGTGCTGTAATGAGTCCCTCGTTCTTCTCTCCCTGGGAAGATGCTACAAAGATATCAATCCTGATATTTGTATTTAGTTATTCAGATGAATAAATAAATCAGGTGGAGCTGGTTTAAGGGAAAAAAAAAAAAGTAGTGTTTTTTATAGTGGCCTTCAGCTTGAGCTATGTGAACGACCTGTGGCAGGGCACAGGCAAATGATCTGACACCTTGCTGTGAACACATCAATCTTCTCCCATAGAGACATGAAGTATTAAGGACACGTTAGCTGTATTATCTAATGTAGAGGTGCCCAGTGAGACCTGACTAGGGTTAGGAAGTTCCTTTGAGGTTTTGGGTGGAGGTTGTTCTGATTGTTTTAAATTTTTTTTTCATATGTATGTTTTCTAAATCTTATGTTATTTCACTTGTAGTTAAAGCTCTTCAAAAGGGTGTTTCAAAAATGCATTCTTTTGCACTGGAAAAAAAAAATAATTCTGCTCTTCATGGTTACACAGAAAGTCTTAAAAGCACAGTTAGAGAGTCTTGCATGTAACTGAAAGTGCAGAGAACAAAAAGAACTAAGATTTTGCTTGGTATGTAATTTTAGAAATACAGAAGATTCAGGTTTTTTGACTGCTTACTGTTGGCAACCGCTAATAATACTTGCAATCCTTCCAGTTAATGCACTGTGCAAAGGTAAAAAGGCATCTGAGCAACTTGTGAAATTTGATGGACTACCTGGAGTCAACAGAGTTTTGAGATATGAGTGGTAGAAGGAGCCTACCCTGGTCACTGAGGTGACAGCATAGCTGTAGAGGTGACCTCCTCACAGCTGGAGAGTGATACTTGGGCTGGGGATGCCCGGAACAATCACTCTGTAACCAGTTATTCTCAAAATGTTATGTACGCAGTAGTATGGCCACGTAAACAATTTAAGGATAAACACCCTGATTTGATGGAGACAGTGTGCTAAACTACCCATGTTTTGGAGGTCACTAGTCCCAGCTTTGGAGTGATCAACGCTAGCCGGGGCTAAATGAGCCGCTCTGTGCACAGGGCTGGTGAAGAAATACCTCTGTTTGTTCCTAATGTGGTTACAAGTGGCTTGAGTTTTCTAAAGATGGCTTCTTGTTGTCAAATTATCAGTTATTATGCTGTTGTTGAAATGCTAGACTGAATATTTCAAGTGCCACTCGAGTTGTAGCAGCAGATTTGTTGGCGAGGGATGGAGACAGGGAGAGAACACAATGCTCACCCAGGGAGAGGTTGAAACTGTCACTTCGCTCTTTAATGGAGACAGGAAAGGTAATTAACAGCCAGCATTGTGTACAGATTTGTATTTCATGGGGAAGATGACTCATTTTGGCTCTGAGCAAGTGTGAGAATGAAATTAAACCAATGCCTGGTGCCATGCCAGCAACTTTGGCATTTTAAAAATATTTCTCCTTTGTGTCCCAACACAAGCTCACTATATTTCCAAAATCAGTATGTGCTTTGTGGGATCTGGGTTTTCCAGGCTCTCTCTGTAGGTAAAATATAGCTTTTATTTTCCTGCATGCATCCAGATTCATTCATTCAGTTAACTCACTGTGCATTAGGTGTGTGGCTTTTATGTGCATCAGCCTGTTTCCGTAGAGTCTTGCAATTGTACTAGATCAAGGTTAGATTTATTGGGACAGCTGAGGAGTTTGTGGAAAAGTGCATTGGGCAGGGCTGGCAGAACAGAATCCACCGAACATGACATGAAGAAAGGCTGTAATTATTCCTTCCATTGGGATCATGTTGCCTACAGTTATCTCTTGCATCCCTGATGGTCAGGATGGCTCAACTATGCTATACCTGGAGCTTCTCTCCATGTCCGAAGGCCTGTGGAATTTTCTGGTTTTCTTTTTTGTGTGTAATGAGTTAATGGGATACTCCAACAGAGAGCTGCAGTTCATGCAGCAAAGTTTAGGCAAAAGTGCTGTGACTTAAATGCGAGATAAACTGTAATACTTAGAGCAATATATTATTTGCTCAGTGCTGTGGATTATTCTACTTGTCCTTTTTAGGAAGTGACTGATGACAAAGCTCTCCAGTAATACCTGTTTTGTCCATACTTCCCTGACTTTTCATTCTGCAAGTGTTGAGGGTTAGGGCTGGCCACTAGACAAATGGCAGATGCTCTGTATTAATCCCTCTTCCTTCCCAAGGGAGAACAGAAAAGGAATGAGAGAGAGAGAGAGACTTCTGGGTTGGAAAAGAAAATGAAAAGAGCTTTAATGAAAATAATAATAATATCACAAAATATACAAGTATGTACAAAATCAATATCAAACTCAACCCTCCTGATGGCAACTATGTCACCATCACCACTGATGCCGTGGAGCAGGCACTGGGCAAGTCCCAGACTGGTCTCAGTGGCAGATAGGAACTGGATTCAGGAGCTGGATTCTGGAACTGGATTCAGGAACACACAGATCTGGATCTAAGGCAGAACAGATGCAGTCCACAGGCCATTGAAGAAAAGGCTTGACCCTCATGATCCCTCAGCTTTGTGCTGAATATGAGGTGTATGGGATGGAATCCCTCGTTGGTCAGTGTAGGGTCACCTCTCCTGGCCACTCCTCCCTGCAGGTGCTGCCTTTTACTTTCTGCACCCCTAATGTAGTGCACAGGATTTAGCAGTGACCTTGGTATTCACAGGAGCAGGTACAAGCAAGAGCCTTTCTGCACACTGATCCTTGGTGGTGACTCTAAACATGGAGCGTTGTCACTGCTGGAAGCAGACACTGACTGCAAACATGTGCTCCTAACTTCAGACAGTGAAATTAATTAAAAGAGACTGAGCTGAAAAGTAAAATCACTGAACAGAATTAGTTCTGTTCTAGCTCATAGCAGGACAACAAATCTTCCCTTTTTTCCTCTGAGCAGTCTATTTCCATACATGTGCCTGTGGAGGGGTGGCTGGATATCCTCACCAGTCTGTGGAGAGGCTCTTCAGTCAGCATTCAGGTCTACCATGGCCAAGGATCAGTGAGGAACCTCTGTGAAGGAAGTTACCTGCATTCTTGAGGAGACAATTTCTTAAACACTGTGTTGTGACAGACAGGAGGGGAATTGCTGTGCTGAGTTAGAGATGGGGGCAAGCAGCTGAGGGTGGGACTGTGTTCCCTGCTGTATGCAGCAGCCTTGGGCGACCATGGGACCGTCCCTCTGTGCTGTCCACAGTTTCTCCATGGTCACTTGTGTTACACTGAGCAAGCACTGAACAAATGAGTTACGATTTCTCCATATTATATCACCTTTCCCAGCTGTAAGGGACTATCCAGTGCCTTTTTACTACTTGGGCAATGCAATAGGTAACCAGGAATGAGATGTATTTTGAAATATTCTAAGTCATTCCAATGTTATCTTTGTGCTGTGATATATTTGTTAAAGGTGGTAGAGACCTTGGGGTGTTTTATTTATTTATTTATTTTTTAGGAAAAAACATCCATAAAATAAATCTCCATTGATGGACTGATTAATTACCTCTTCCCCCGCCCATTTCCAAAATAGCAACCCAGATCCAGCCCCCCCACCAGCTTCACCCCAGCAGGACCAGAATTCAGATAATGAGGGCATGAGGGAAAGGTTACCAAACAAAACTAAGGGAGTTAAATTTAGACAAGAAAGAGCTAACAGGTGGCCAGAGAAAAGGGAGGGAGGAAGACTTTGGAGAGGCAATGAATAGAAATGTGATTGCATTCGTTATGAGGTTTTTATAATAGGAAAAATGTTGGGAGTAAAATAAACTCCATAAAGAACTATTTAAAAATGTATTGTTTGCAGAAAACTGTAATCAATCTAACTGACAGTCAGAAAGGTCTGTTTAAATTGCAGGGCTTTTCTCCCTTGCACTCTTACCAAAATCAGCCTCAACAAATTGGGAGGAGTATAGAAAGAGATACTGAACTTATCCACTGACATGTTAAATTCTAAGTGTTAACTATATACACCATGTGCCTCTCCCTTTCCTCACTATATGATATGGCCCCACCTGGTTCTGGTCCAGTGTTTCGTCTTGGGATGTTAACACTGAGATGCAAGTGCCTTTCAGACCTTTGCTTGCTTGTATGTCTTCATACTGAGTTGTTTTTTTCTCCTGAAACAGAGATTAATTGTCTCAGAGGTATCTAAAGAAACAAACAAAAGTTGGGCCAAAGTTGTTCTATGCCATGCCCTTGGGTTCACTTTTCATGATATTGGAGGTTATTGCCTGAAGAGGAATCTGGTTCATGCTGTGCGACAAGAGATACTTGGTGACTAACTCAATGCTGGATTTTGTGTTTTGAATTCTTACTGAGGCTTTCTTACTTTTTTGTTTTATACAAATTCTGAAGAAAACTCTCTATCATGGTTGCAGAGCTAATTTCCAGGTTTTTTAGACTGGAAAAATGGGATTTATCATTAGCGTTAGCGTCTGCAAAGCTGCTTTGGTCTATCCATCAGTAATGGGATGAAAGGGATTTCCCTCCAGAAGTACCTAGCTCTTCATTTATGGAGTCTAAATGAATTTTCATCCATAAATATTCATGTTGCAGGTATTTGAAGCTGGACAGATGAATTCCACGTGAAGTGCTCACTATACTGAACTGGAATTTGGGAGTCTCAGTTGAACTATATTTCAGAGGTTTTTTGCGAGTATGGTGGTATTAAGCCTTTAGGTAATATAGTATTGTTTTTACTTAGTGTAAATCCTCTAAGGATTACTTTGCTTCTTCTTGTAGAGTTTGACTAGATTAAGGAGGTGTATTATGACAACACTGTATCCCTACTCAGTTTTGTCTGAAGGAATAACTTTTATTTCTCCTGTCCCTGAACTGTGATCAGTTGTACATTGCTATGGCCAGGGCGCTTTTATGTTACCCAGGTGTGGCTCGTGGCTGGCGTGTCAGAACACAGTCTTATCCTGAAGATGATGTTTCAGTCTCTTTTTATAATTCAGGGACAACTTCTTGAATTTTTTCTTTGACATGATAGCAACTGACACCATTTTCAGAAATATTGATTCTGAACAGGAGCATTTAGCAAGTGCCACAGCCGTTGTTACAAGGACAATAACAAGGTTTTTCTTTCTCTCTGCTTTATTAATCCCTGGAAAACATAGCCCTGGCTACCTTAGTGAGCTTTAAAAGGGAAGAACGCAGCATACAGCCTCTGTTCCTCACTCAGCGGAAATACTTTTATTTTGGACATCCTTCTTATTCAGAGGATTGCCCCAGCCTCAAGTGGCCTTTTGTTCTAATTCTATCCTGACTTTGATTGATGCTATCTCTCTATTTGGGGACTGACTAATTACAGCTATCCTATCTAAAATCAGTTTTCTTTGCTTGTTGGTTTTTTGTTTGGGTGTTTTTTTCCACTCACTTATTATTTTGAGTTTGAAATGGAGTAGGGCACTCTTGTGCAACTTTCAAAATGTTTTATTTTCCAGTGGTAAAACCAAATCAGATTTTAACTCTTGTCTTTACTTTAGAGTTTTACCTGATCCAATCTACCTGTCCTTATTTAACCAAATCACCCTGTTTCAGATTACTGTATTGCTAATTATAGTATTGATTACCTCTTCCTCTCATTCATCCTTTTTTCAGGTTTGTTAACCAGTAGCTTGATATTCTGCAAGGGCAGTTTGCATAGGATATCCTTGAAATTACACTTGGAAACTGTTACTTGGACAGTTACTTTAGAGGCATTCTTAGAGGTCATTACAGTTTTTGTCAAGAACAGTTTAATTCTCTGCCATTTTCCACTTTTGTTATTATTGTGGATTGTCATGGGAGCAGGTTAATTTGGTCCAATTTCCTCCTCGTGTTCTGTCCCTCATCTCATGAATGCAAACACGTGAAAGCTGGACTCTGCAGAAGATTAAACCTGTGGTGACAAGTAATTCTTGTGACAGAGGCTTTAATGAGAAGAGAAAAAGACCTTAAAATATCTTCTTTCACTTAATAAGGATAATCTAAGCAGTGATATGACAACTAGTGGTGGACAGCTCTGACCTGTCTACTAGTCATGTTATGAGCCACGATGGGACTGCCCTTTGGGCATGTACATGTGGGAAAGTGACTCCATGGCCAGGCAAAGTTAAAGCCTCTCTCTTTGAAATGCAAAGAAAGCTCCTTAGCAGTGATCTAGGAGAAAACACTGCCTGGAGTCTGATGCTGTGTATGAAGAGCTGGCTCCTGCAGTCTTCCCTTGCAGCGGTTTATCTCCACACTTCCCTCTGCCCCTGCTCACTGCTAAGGATGACATGGAAGAAGCCATCACTTGGTCAGTTGAGGTTTGTCTAGTGGAAGATATGTAGAAAAAGGCATGAGAAATAAATAAACATTGAGCCTAAGTTAAAACTTGCCAGTTCTTGGCAATTGCTGGTTTAGAGGTTTTCATGCCATACCCTTAAGTACTAAGTCTTCATGACTTTGCCTAGTCCCTTATAAAATCCTTCTAAAAACCTGTGTCTTGTGCAATAACTTGTGTCAAGGAGTTCCATAAATTAACTGTGTAAAAAAGCACTTTATTTAATTTGTGCTAGACATGCTGCCTGATCATTTAATCAAATTCCACCCCTCACCCCCATTTATTAAGTTGGGAGTAGTTGCCCTCTTGCTACCTTTCCACTCCTGATTTTATAGACCTGTTACTCCCCTCTCCATCACTCTCTACCACACTCTGGAGAGATCTCTTAAGGAAATTCAGGCCTGTTAAATGGGAGAGGCCAGCTCAGAGCTGCCCGTCAGGGTCAGAGTCATCAAGCAGTGCTCTGAACCTCAGAAGGAACACTCACAATGAATGTAGCACTCTTAGCCATTGTACTGGAAAGGCTGTTTGTAGTTGGAAGCATTTTCCATAGTCATGCCTTTCACAAATACAACTATTCAGGCAGGAATAAGCATGTGGGTTTTTTTTTAGGGTAACTTTATTTACAATGGGAAGCAGTGAGTTTGCTGTTACTTGCCAGAAACGCCTGCCCGTCACCCTTGAGAGAAAATCGTTACTTTCTGGGAGTTTATGATGGCAGGGTTCTGATTGATAATTAATTCCAGCTTTGTGTTTCTCCTGAGACTTCTCTCTTGCTGGCTCATCCCTTGACCCGTCCTTAAACTGCATCCTTTGATGGTCTTCTGGGACTTGGGAAGCTGGAGGTCTTCCTGGTCCTGACCTGATGGATAAGCTTGGGTGAAAGCCATTGCCCTGCTCTGTGCATCCAAGCTCCCTGTTTGCCAGCTGGAGCAATAAGTGCTCTGCCTCCTTGCAATCTGTGGCAAAACATCTTTGTATAACTTATAGGTGTTACTAAAATACTGTCACAGCAGCAGCTTAGAGATTACACCTGCTATCTGAGAGGCTTTTGTCATTGGAAACGGGCTCGTTTATATGTGAAAAAATCAGAATTTTTATAAGCAGAATGTTTTTTCCCAGGTCTGGATGGTCCCAAAAGCAAGAACATTTCCATCAGGTATTAAAATCTGGCTTTTGCTTTCAGTGGCAGGCAAGGACGTGTGTTATTACTGTACTTGGACAAAATGTCACTCAGGATAATACAGAGCTGCAGACAAGCACTGCTTTAAAAGCAGGCCCTTGTCTCTCTGCATTTCCTCAGCACACTGAATATTTGGCTAAGCTCCAGGAACCTTCCAAACACAAACAAGCATTTATGTATTAAGCCTTTTTATCAGGCTACGCTCTGTCTGAGCAGGCATGTGGGCAGCCTTTCTAATAAGGTGTATGCAGAATTGTTAATGGCTTTCCCATCAACCCATGCAACAAAAATATCAAAACTTTTAAATATTAAATCACTAAAGGTTTTTTTAGAGTTAAATCACTGTCTCTCTTTCACTAAACAGTATTAGAAGAATGAGCTAATTGTGGGTTTGATAAAAAGACTTGATTTCCCACCTCCCCCCCCCCAAGTAAATAGATTGCTGCATGTGTATGGTAAGAATATGAAAAGCAGGTTGAAGTTTTTGGATGTGGCTTGTGCCTGGTGTTGGAATGAACTTTGGCAGCACTGGTCCATTGCTGGTCCCGGGGTGACAATCCCACCAGCTTCCAGGTAACAGATAATCAAACTATAATGCTTGTGCAATTGCTGGTGTAAGACAACCAGCAATTTACAATTTCTTCATGCAGTTCTAGCAGAAATAGCACTGATTCCCTTTAATGGCAAGGATGTGTGGGAGTTGGGAATGGTTCAATACTGTGTCATCACTGGTCCACCAACCCCATGCGGTGGGTGGCTGCCCCAGAGCAGTTGCAATCACACTGGCATTTCAGGTTGATAAAGTTTGAGTTGCTGGTGCTCAAGCTGGGCTTGTTGCAAACACTAGTAAAGGATTTCAGGGCTTTAACTCTGCTTTCTTTTCTTCACCAGACTCACTGAAGTGACAGATAGATGCTTTTAAAGTATATATGTTTAACTATGGAGATATACTTCAGATTTGAAGATGCAGTTTGTTGTTTGGTCCTTATTTTATGTTTTGTGTCAGTGGAACAATCTACAAAAGAACATACTAACTCAGAATGCATACAACAGCAAAACATGGCCTCAAATAATGTGTGGAAATTGTCTCACCAGCGGCAAGGTGTGCTTTGTATTCACAGTGTTGGTCATCCTGACTCGTTTCCCATACATTTATTGGTCTTGTGCTATCCCTGCTGTCCCTAGACAGTGGGAGATAGTTCTCAAAAGAGAAGTTTAAGTGTAGATGTTTGTCTCTTTTGATTCCAATTTAATTTACATCAAATAGAATTTAAAATTGTCATTTATGTTTTCAGCAAATAGGCAAGTGGGAGTAATTGAAAAACACCTTGTATTCCATAGGGAGCCAAACAAGTGAGCTGCATGCATGCAGGTATTAAAGGGGACAGGATCAGGAGCACAGAGGTGCATTTCCTATGCTCCCCTCATTGGGATCTTTATCACTAAAATAGCTGAGAAAGGGAAATAACAGTGGTGGGGAAAAACTGGCAGCGAGCTCTGGAGCACAGGGGAAGTGGTGGTGGTTTGGGAAGGTGGATCAGAAGCATTCACCAGGTCTTGTCTCTGTCTGAGCTGGAGGTTTTTGAGAGCTGTGTGGGGAGAACCTTCCTGAGTGAGCTGCTGCCACAGAAACAGGATCCCGTGCTGAATGAGTGTGGCTTTGAGGAGCAGGCTTTGATACATCACACTGTTTGTGGAAAAATCAAATATTTGGGTTCAATCATAGTTCATTTTAAAACCTCTAAGGTATACTGGAGTTCATTATGCCTCTCCCTCCTTCCATGAGGTATTTTTTTTTAATTTTTTTAAAATTTTTTTTCCCCTCACCCTTGTTTCTTGCTGGTCCCTGTTAGCATGCAGCTCTCCTTGCATCTAGAGATCAAAAAATCCTGTATATATGACAGGGCTATTGAAAGTAAAAAGGGGATAAAAGAATGATAGCTGGGAATAAAGCCAATGTTGTGGTTTCTCAAAAAGCATCCTTCTGAAGTCTAAGTGCTCAGAAAAGGCACCAGATGTTGTGTGTGTGTGTGTGGTTTTTTTAATATAGCTTTGACTAGAGGGAAGTGATGAAGACGGTTAGCTCTAGAAAAGGGGATTTAGGGCAGGTAGGAAGGGATAATGAGCTGAAGAACAAATGCTCCTCTTCATTTGTGCTTCCTCTTGTCAGGGAGGGGAGTAACATTTCAGCCAATTGATCTTTGGGCCAAAGCAGCTGTGGCTAGTAGAGAACAGATGCTTTAAACCAAAAAGTTTCTTTAAATTCTCTCAACATTAGCCTTTCTTCTTCTTAAATGAAGAGGAGATGCCCTTAGCATCTGCTGTGGCCTGGGATTGCTTTCCATTGTGTGCTGGGATCCCTTCACATCTGCTTGAGGCAACGAACCTCCCCTTGCAGAGCAGATCTCCAGGTCTGCCAAGAGAGAGGGAAAAGTGACACTCAGCTGGCTCTCCCCATTGTACCATTTTGCTGAGGCTTGAACAGGCACTCCACTGTTGGAAAATGAGGAGCTTCCAGGGTCTTATTGTATAAAGTTCAGCTTTTGAAGGTTTGTCTTCAAGGTAGGACGATGCTCAGGGTGGCAGCAGAGGTCAGATTGGTCCCTCCAGTCCAAAAGTTGATGCTGGAGCTTGGCAGACAGTTTCAGTCCTCCCAGGGGACCTTTTCTTTCTCTCCACATCCCCATTGTAGCAGGGCAGGGGCTCTCCAATCCACCCAGCTGATACGCTTAACATGACCCCTGTCCATCTCTTCTTCAGCAGGGACCTAAGGCCAGGGACTGCTGGTGGATGTGACCCAGGTCACTCTGTGTCAAGCACTAATGCTCTGTGCTAGCAGTCCCCACGTTAAATGGTGTGGAGGCACACAGCTGACACGACCTCACCGGGCTCCAAGGAGCTGTGGCAGGAGAAGTTTCTGCTCAGCAGCTGTGAGTTGTGTGTCACCAGCACCGTGGAGACTCAACTCTGTTTGTGAACATGTCTCTGCTGGCAGGATGAGCTGGGAACAAAACAAGGTCCTGGGAAGGAAGGAAGGAAGAGTCAGCTCGATGGTCTGGGAAGGCAAAGAATTTATATTTTTGGAGTAATTTTTCTGAACAACAAATTACAAAATGAAGCTGTTAATGCTGAAGTAACCTTATGATTGTCACAAGGGTCAAGGAGCTCCTGTGCTTCTCAGTGCCAAATCACTAATGCTCGGTGCAACTTTAGGTGAGGCAGGTCTCCCTTTCTGTGTCAGTCATTTCTGCTGTATGAGAAAAGAGAGAGAAAGATGTGAAAGGGAAGGAGCAGGAATCTCCTTGAAAACCTAGCAGACTGCACTGGAGCATGAGCCATCCTGGGGCACTTTAGTTATCTGAGTGTTGTTTGTGGGAGTATTGTTAAGGAAGTGTTTCTAAATAATAGATCCATTGCAGTTTTTTTATGTAAAAAGCTTACTTAAGCATGATTTCTCCCAGGACATTTAGTGCTTTTCTTTGGACAAATACAGAAGGATAAAATGGATCCATCCACAAAAGCCCCAAAAGCTGCTGCTTTCACCAGCAGAGCTGGCTGTCAGCTGGGATGGCCAGGAGCATCACTCATGGAGCATCTCAGTAATTGGACTTTGCCAAGGAAGAAGTAAATAAAAGGTACCCGGTGAGGATTGCTCCAATAGCATGGATTTCACAAATTGAAAACATATTAGCTTCTGACAGCTCTGTTCTTCTATAGACAAAACAACTACATTCCCAGGAGCTTCCTATGCTTCGAGTTTTCAACCTTTTCCCTCCTGGTGAATTCTTAATGCATCTAAAGAAGGCTCCTAGAGCCTGATTTTTACACTCTTTTGCACCTTGGTTTATCATTTGCACCAATGCCAGGCAGGTTTAGAATATTCCTTTGCATCTGACCTGGCAGCATTTCACATCCATTTGGCACTGGGACATGTGTTTATGTCTCTTAATCCACTGGGTATGAGGCAGTAACAAATTTGGCCCTCTAGATATTACTCACAGTTGAATGCAGGGTTAGGTACGTTCTCTGGGACTCCACAAGATTTCAGTTTGTTTATTCTTTGCTCTGCTCATCTTGCCTCTACTCTTAGATGCCTGATGATAAAATATTTTTTAAAGTTTTGAAGGTAGAAAATCATAGAATCATTTAGGTTGGAAGGGACCTCCAAGATCATCAAGTCCAGCCACCGAGCCACCAGGGCTCCAAAGTCCTCTGCCGAAACAGATCAGAATCTGTCAGGGTTGGAAGGGACCACAAGGGTCATCCAGTTCCAACCCCTCTGCCATGAGCAGGGACACCTCCCACTAGATCAGGCTGCCCAGAGCCTCATCCAGCCTGGCCTTAAAGACCCCCAGGGATGGGGCCTCAACCACCACCCTGGACAACCCATGCCAGGGTCTCACCACTCTCATGGTGAAGAACTTCTTCCTCACATCCAGCCTGAATCTGCCCACTTCCAGCTTTGCCCCATTCCCTCTAGTTCTGTTGTTACTTGAGATCCTAAAAAGTCCCTCCCCAGCTTTCTTGTAGGCACCCTTAAGATACAGGAAGGCCACAATAAGGTCACCTCAGAGCCTTCTCTTCTCCAGACTGAACAGCCCCAACTCTCTCATTCTGTCCTCACAGGAGAGCTGCTCCAGCCCTCGCATCAAAATGTCAGGTGCATCTTAGAAACAGAGTTTTTGTTCAAGTTCATGGCTACTCTGTCCTGCCAGGCTGTGCACAGCATACTAGGGAAGACACATACAGCCTAGCAAAGGCTGAGAGGAGAGAGACTAGTGCAGTGGCTAGCATCTCATAACAGCACTTTCTCAGACTGATAGAGAGAGGGCTCAGCTCCTTGCATCAATCTGTCAATACGTAGTTGAGTCAATGGGTCTCTTTTTTTCCCCCTCCCTCTCCACATGGATGAATTTGGCTCATGGGTTTTCCAGTAAATCACTCGAAAACTATTTATGACTTGGCCTTCTTTGTATGACTTCTACTCTGACTGCCAATTACACCAAATAGAAAAACTGACAGCAGGGCAGATCTATGCTCCTTGTCTTGGTATAAATTTGGGCCATTTTTTGCCCAGTAATGGGTGGCAGCCAGCCCTTTCCAGTATCCACAAGAAGTGGTGGTAGGTGCAAGGTCATTCTGTGTTAACAAGGAGAGATGAGTAGAGCACGAAAGACTTAGGAGGCCAAAGTGATAATCTGCCAGGCTCGCAGCCTGGCAGCTTTGGGATGAGCCTTCTCTCCTTGGTTTGAACCTTGGCTAGCTGTTGGAGGAAGAGAAGCCTTACAGAGGGCTTACACTGCTGGCTGAGCTCTGACTTGTAGGGATGCTGGGAATGCCTGCAGGGCAGTGCTGGTCAGGGCTTGCCTCTAAAGGGAAAACTGCATCAGTGATGGCTTTTGCACATGGTCTGGGGACCAACCCAGCACCTCCACCTACTTCTGGATAACATGAAGCCACCAGACCTTCCCATGCTCTGAGCTTTGCCAAGCCAGTCTAGTTTGTCCTGGTTCTGGAAGCCAAACAAATGGGTTTAGCCAAGTTAGGTAACCACCGTGGCACAGCAAGTACCACCCCACACTTCTCACTGACATCCTCCCCTGAAAGGAGGAGAAGAAGAGGCTTGGCACAGTCCAGCTTTGCTGCATTGCTAAAAGTGAGTCTTCAGCCTGTTTAAAAACCCAGCTGGGCTTTGGGAATACTAGAGAAAGGAAGCTAGACTCCTGGGACAGTGTCACCTAGCCCTGACTTTTCACCAGGTGTTCTTTAACCAACATGAGAAATGCTTTGGCCAGCCCCTCACCTCTTTCTTTGCTGCTGGGAAGAATCAGTGCAGTCTGTGGGGACAGAGAAAGCAGAGGGGAATGAATGGAGGATGTGAGGGAAAGATTTTGCGTGACCAAGTCAGGCACAGAATTAATCTAAAAGCAGGCACTGAAGACCAGTACCTTTAGGGGTACCCAGGGAGTCATCCCCACATCCTCTGCTGCCTGGAAAGGCAGTTTTTGGACTGTGGTACGCAGAGGGAGAAACAATCAGGCCTCTTTCCCCTCCTCTAATGACAGTGCTCAGCTCTTAGCACTGCAGCTGTGAATAGGCAGCCCCAGCACGATACAGAAACCGTTGAGTTATGCTCAGTACAACTTTGCAAAGCCGTGCTCTGATCCATGCACTGCGCTGGTGGCCCTGGAGAGATGGCCTGGAATTTCATGCTTTGCATGCCTTGGGGTGGTATGCTGGGGACTCACAGCAGCGTATGCTTGGGCTGCTGTTCATAATCTGCAGTTAAAGAAGGGTTGCAGAAGCTCACCTGTGCTTGGAGGTACCTGAGCGCCATGTCTCCCAGGCTTGTTGGGAAGCCAATGTGCTGCTTGTTAGGCCTTTTTCACACGCACATCCCTGGAAGATATCCTGGCCTCTTGTAAGTCCTGTTTAGCCTTCAGTGATGGCATTCACATCTTAGGAAACCTGTGCCACAGAGAGGAACCCAAGAAGTCACTTTTATTGAGCATTTCCAGTTACTGCGAGTTGGCTTTGAAAACTTCAGCTTATAATTATTTTTTATTATATCAATGTTTATATGCTAGCGTGCATACTATGAGCCAGATGGTACAACTGTTGTCACCTGCATTGCAGATGCAATTTGGCCCAAATGATGGTGTAAGTCACCCCCAAGTGTCTCCCAAGTGTCAGAGGTAAATATTAGCTCTTCTGAATATTATTTTTCCGTCCTACAGATGAAACAGAGCAAAAAAGATATGGTGAATGGAAAAAAATGAAACTAACCAGTACAGCTAATACAAGGCTAATCCTTGGCTGCAGCTTTGGGCTGTTGCAGCAAAAATGAGACAGCAGCCTTCATACTTCACTAGTCATCCCAAAAGAACAGGTCCCAGTCCCTCACGGTAGGATTAGGAGAGTACAGAAGCATAGAGCCTGTGACAGTTTTGCAATCCCTCCATGCCTGTGATTTGCTCTGTGTGAAGATACCCCACAGACAAGGCCGGGCATATGAGAGGTTGAGGCAACAGCAAATCTCAGTACTGCTCAAAGTGCTACACTCCTTAATTCTTTCTCATAAAGGGGATTTAGTGTGGTTACTTTGAAAACAGGCATCTGGATTTATTTAGCAGCTGTTGTGCCTGTGTGATACCTAATGCACTTGACATCCAATGGATGAAAGGCAAAAAAATCAGGGAGACAGGATGAAATGATCTGTAATCACAGTTGCTAATGGTGGTGATTTTATCAAATGTCTTGGGGTATTTGGTAATGTCTGAATCCTGTGATAACGCAAGAACGTTCCTTTGCAAAGGAAAAATAATTTTTTAAGGAGTGTTTGAAGAGCAAAGATTATGATGAGGTCCTTAATGTTCAGACAATGGGGAATAAAAAGATTATCGCCTGTATTTTGTTGTTTTCAAACATACCATGAATTTAACCTCCCGATTTTGTGACTTATACGTGGACTTCTGGAGTGGGTCATTCTAGACTTTTAGAAGAAAAAGTGTACTAGCAAGTGTACTTTCTGTGCTGTGTGGATTTTCAGTATTTTGTCTTTCTGAAGCAGATAGTCCACAGAAAAGCATTTAGACACCCTTTGTCTGCCATGGGCTTAGGTTGTAAGCTTTACAGATATATAAAGCTGTTTTGGGCTTAATCATAGAAGTACAGGTTACCCCTCCTGAGAATAAACTGTGTTGTGTATTGTCACTGCAACTCATGTAGAAGAGAGGAGATACTGCCCTGGAAATCAGTGTAAAGCCTTTAGTCCTTTCCCTGCTTTTTGTTCTTTCCTCCCCAGTGCTGCAACTGTCTTGAGGAAACCAGAAATGACTTTTAGAACAAATGAGACAAACAGTGAAGTAAAGATCAAGGATGCTTGAAATGAAGTGTAACATCCTCACGCTCCTTCCTTTAATGCATAGGAAAATAAGTGCAAAAAGAGAAATATGAAGCACAATGAATTTTGACTCCTTCAATACTTGCTTAAAGGAGCCAGCAGTTTTTGCTGGGACTTGGGTTTCAGCAATAATTGCAGTGTTAACATTGCAGAGTTGTATGCATTTCCCCTGCTCTCTTCTTGCAGTGTAATTGTTGTATTGCTGTGGTCAGCTGCCCTCCCTCTTTCTGCAGTTGCTTTATGCTTCCCCTGCAGTAGGAATGCTGAATTCGGGGCCCATGTTTCAAAGGCAAATCAGAAAAAGCATCTGAATACAAATGGCTCTGAAATAAGTGAGCTTTTCTTCTTTGGCACAGAGGTCTTCAGAGCTACAGCACGGCTGTGAATATTTTCTTTGCTTCATTTCTAGCAATGCAAGTAGGCAAGAGCCCATTTGCACTGAGAGTGGAAGAGCCTTGTGATGGGGCTGGTCTTGTGAGTGGGACTACCAGAGACTGTCCCTGTTTCTGTTAGTGTGCTGGTGGGTAACCAACACAATGGGTAAATCCAGGCATGAAGAATCTCAGTGGTCAGCCCCAGGCAGAAGCATGACTCAGTTCTTTGAGTTAGCCTGTGTGTAACAGTGCTTCCATGCTCTCCATCAGTACTTCCTTTCTTTGCTCAGGTATTGTCAAAGGGAAGTGTTTCTGAAAGGCAGGAATATTATCCCTTTTCTGGGCCAGCTTTGGGTCCCAGCAGTGGCCTGTGGTATCTCTGATGGAGTAGAGGCAATTCTGCTCTCCTCTTCTCCACCCCCCCCGCTGTCTCTGCATGTCCTGACATACTCGTTAGTTTATTTGCTGCCAATGTTGTCTTACAGATTTTTTTTTTTTTTAACTTGTCTTTAGTGCGAGTTTAGGCTGAACCGTCTCAAGTGACAGCTCATAATCAGATGCCTATGTCCTAGCAGATTTGTTAGAATTTGCATCATTGCAGAACTCTGCTTGGGTGATGCTTTTGGTGCATTTCAAACCAGCAGGATGGATTTTTGCTGCTTTTTCTCAGGTTCTGTGACTGTCTTGTGGAAATCAGAAACATGATTTCTAGAGAGCTCAAGATATGCCTCCCCATTTATGCTTACAATTTATGATAAGACTTAGTTTGTCATCTGATAGGTTTTTATTCCAGCAAAACCATCCATGCCATAGGGTGACTTTTTGGAGTAATTTCTCACAACTCTTTAGTGTCCTCTTGGTACCTCCTGATACTTTTTTGTTTCACTTTTGTACTGTGAATAAACACATACGTGGGAGCCATAGTCAAATGAGTTCAGTTTTTCAAGACTTTCCTGAAGACTATTGGCTTTTCACAGGCTGCTTCTTCATTTCCCCAGAGGTCTTCAAATGAAATAGTTCATTGCTAAATGTTTTGTTGCTGATTTGCCTTCTAAGCCTTTGAAAAACAAGCCTCCTCTGGCCTGGGTAAATGTTGCTGTGGTATCTGAACATCACTGACTGTGGTGAGCTTGGCTGATTTGAGCTTCCTGATGTGGTCTCTGATAGTATGTGTTCTCCAGTTTCAAGTAATAAAATATGCCAGGGAATTAATATTTTCTCTTGCTTCTCAGCTGCAAAGGTTTGGTTCCTGACCCCTCCTAGAAGCAGAAATTTGAAGTGGAAGGAATTAGATGGTTTTGTGTGTGGATGGAAGCCCTCAGCCCTTAGACTGTCAGATGTTGCCTACTTGAAGATAAAAGGTTCATACTAATTACAGTTATACTTGTGTAAGTGGCAGTCTATCAGTATTCATGGGAGCTGTACGAAGGATTTGGGGCCAGCACTTTCTCTAAACCTTTTAACTAGAGTTGTGGGTATTTAGCTGAGTTTTGCAGCTGTTCACTTTATCAAAGGTGGGCCTAATCCAGCCCAATCTTGAGATCCCACATCTCTATGACTTCAGGAAGGGATGATTATTTCTTGCAGGGATTTTGTCATTGCAGGAGGAGCTTGGGCTGCTTAGCTTAGGCTGGAGTTCAGGCACTTCAGTCCAGAGTTTCATAGAGAAAGTTATGCCAGTTTTTTTAAAAATCAGCTTATTGGGGGATATTTAAACAGAATTGACATGCTTGGTGCATGCATCCTCTTCTAGTTCTTTATGATTTATGTAACTCATGTTTTCCTTACACTTCAAATCTGTCCTAACAAAAAAAAAAAAAAAAGTTTTTCATTTACTTAGACTTTCACAAAATTTCGATACCTGTTAGTTCACAGGGCATGAAAAAGCTGAATGCTATTATATTTCCTATTTACTGTTCACAGTTATAATACCCCTCTTAATGATGTGAAATATAAATGAATTATGTGCCCTCATTTGTGGCTGCAAGTTGCTATCATGAATAATGCAAAAAAGATGCTAGGAAGGTGGTATATGTAATTTTTTTAAAAAAAGAAATAACAGAAAGAATGGAAGAAAAGAAGGGTTTTAGTTGGTTTGTGGTATGCAGTAACATCTGTGATTGAGCTGTGCAGAACTCTTTACAGACTCAATGCCTTTTTTTTTTTTTTTTTTTTTATAAATTTAAATCTTTTGTCTTAAAAACTGCTTGTATTCCAAAATGCCATTCTGATGTTACCTCCACTTTCCTGTTAGAGATGAGAAATATGTTTTAAAAATAAATTTCATTTCAGAATCTGTTTGCTGCAGGAAAATGAGAAACTTGATATATAAATCTCTTGCAGGAACTGTGGGAAGAAATGTTTTCTACAGGACTGGTTTTGAAATCAGTGAAGCAACAAAGTTGATTTCTTATACCTAGGATACCATAAATAATTCATTTAGTGTTGTAATTTATCATTACTTACAAATAAAAAAAAAAAAATTAAGTTTCATATATTTGTTTTTTAAAAAGTTTGCCAGCAGTATCCGAGAACTGCATTTTTAATTGTAAATACATGGAGAGTCAGATCTGCTTGTACAATTTCTGTGCAAGACTTGGGCTGTATCCCCAACCTCCCAGCAAAACCTTGCTGCTGTTTTTAAAAATCTGAGAAACAGAAGACAACCTGAAGGAATCTGATAAAAATAAAAATATTAAAAAATCCTGGCCTGAAATGAATAGAAGTGGTAATGTGGTTCATATTGTACTATTGTACTCTTAAATATTTTGTTGAATTGCAGCTCAAATAATACGATCTTGAGCGATGGGCATCTAAATACATTCTTTCTAGCTTTATTCTCTAATAACCGAAACAGAATGGACCATAATTCTTCATTATGGGTTAAGTGCAAAGATTTTTTTTTCAGAAAAATACATATGTTGAAAGATTTCTGAATTTTGCAAGTCTTATATTAAAAGATCATCCTTCTTGTTCTTTTTAGCACTGCATTTTTCTCCCGTTTCTCTTTTATTCTTCGGTTTGACTGCTCGCCTCAGTCAAAGGAGTTTATCAAAATAAAAAATGTTTTGTTTTAGGTGAGTGTGAACATCGGCTGTGTAATGATTAAATGAAAACAGGAGTGAAAAATATCTCCTTGAACATCAGCAACTAGAGTGAGGGTTGGAATTTTTATCTCTTTTTGGGGGTGGGTTTTAAGCTACCTGTTGAATTTGTATAAAAACAACTCAATTAGCTGTTGCAAGTAAGTCCTGCAGCTTTGGGGTTGCTCAGAGTAACTCATGCTCACGTTAGAGATGGGAAGCATCAAGGCTGGGTTTGGGATTTTGGAGTCTCTGGATGCAGGCTGAGCCCTCTGTGTGCTGAAGCAGTAAGCTGTGCCTCTGCAGTGCTGCGAGAGTCATTTAAACCTCTGCTGAGTCCACAGTGGTCTGTTTTCCCACATCCAGCACCGGGATGATCTATATGGTCTCTAGCATGCAATGAGTTGTAAAGTTTTTCCAGCGAAGCCAATTCAGTGCTATGAGGCTCGGCCAAGGGTGTGTTTGGGGCTGCTGATGTGTTACAGCAATAGACACGGTGCTGCTTTATGCCAGACTGGGTGAGTTTCAGGAACATTTTGTCTTCTGCTCTCTCTCTGATGGGCCTGCTGGAAAGAGAATTCAATAAGCGTGCTTTTCAGCTGATGACGAGAGAAGAAAAAGACTGCCATGAAATCACAACAAGGATCCTCTCTCTCTCTTTTCCTTGCACTCTACCTTCATTTATCTCGGCAAGCTTGAATTGCAGTCTCATTGCTATTAACCTTTCGACTGCTGGCATTTTACCCAGATCATTCAGCCCCAGCTGGCAAGGGAAAGGAGAGGATTTGAGCAACTCTGTAGTGATGAATTGGCATTGGTGCTTCACTCGGTGGCCACTCTCTGGGAAGTGGAAAATATGTCGTGCAGCTCTGTGGTCTTAATACTGTGGCTGTCCAAGTTGAGAGCCTGAAATCCAGGAGCAAACACGAGAAGGGAGAACTGCAGCACTGGAAGGCTTATTTTTCTTTCTGCCTTCCACAACCACCTACTTTGCCTCTGTACGAGGAGACACCATTTCTTGACTCTTATGGCAGCAGCTGCCTTCCAGGCTGTGTGGCTTTGCTGGCTGCTGCTGGAGGGGAGCACCAAGCTAGCGTGTCTCTCCCAAGGGCTGCCTTCTTCTCTCAAATTCAGCACCCAGATCCAGACGTAGCTTGTTTTCTGGGCTGTGCTAGCAGGCTTCAAGGTGCCTGCTGGACCGTGATGTTGATGCTAGTGCTGTCTGCTGCCTTTAGTCCCCCCGAGCCCCTTGGTGCCGTGGATGTGCAGCACAGCTCGATGCTGTGCTGGCTGCCTCTTGGCTCTGTATTTGCCAGTCCTGCCATCTGCTAGGCACAGGGCAGGGAACATTTTGTACTGGCATTTTCTGCCCTGTCAGTATAGCACGCAGCAGGAGGGATCATAAAACACAGAGGTGTGATGAAGTCCGGTCATGTTGCTTGGCAGGGAGGGGAGGCTGCTTTCCATGGGTCCAGCCCCTGGGAGCTGCTGGCAGATCTGCCTGTGGTGCCAACCATCACATTGGGAGTCTGCTGGGCCCTTGCAGGTACATGGCTGGGCACAAGTAGCCTGTGTTCTGACACGTTCACTATCCTGCTCTAAAGAGTCATGCTAGATAAATGTCAACAAATGACTCTGTCTCCAGTTAATGAAGAGAGGCTTTAGTTTTAAAAAACTAATTGTCCATCTTGTCTTCATAAGAAATGCAGGGCCTCTTTTTATTTATTTATTTTTATTTCTAGCAGTGTGACAGAATTTACAGATGCACAAAATACTGTGGGCAACATCTATTATTTAACTTTCATTGCCATTAATATGAATTAAATGGATGGCATTTGTCAGGATGCTTTTTGTGTTGTAGCAGATGCCTTAGGGAACTGCTTTTGAAAGAGGAGAATTGCAGGAAAAAAAGTTGTTTTAGTGGCTAGAAGGAAAAGACTCTAGAGAGTTGAGTTTAGTTCTCAGAACTTAAAGCTGAATTTAATTCTCTGTATGACCTCATGTAAAGATAACACCACCACAATTTCACAGAAACTCACCTCCTGTTTATAAAGCTTCCTGAAGTGGCTGGGCTTTCAGTACAGGTCTGGTAACTCAAATGAGATATAATGATCTTGTGTCCTTTTCAGGAAAAAATGTGAAAATACAAGAACAGGTGACAGGTAAAACGTGCAGTTGGTCAGATGTGACCAAGTGTTGGCTGTCATTTGCATGTCCTATAGACCTGCTCATACAGTGACAGAACTGGAATTTCTCAGTCCTATTGGAGCTAAAGAAGATGGCTAGGTGGGAAAGGATGTGTCTAGTGAGATCCAGGAGATTTTTGGAGTGTGAGAGTTGCTATCATACACTCAAACATCAAATGGCATTGCTGCCTGAGTGGGCTGATGGTTTAAAGGCTATGCAATCTGCATCCAGTAAATGTTGAGGTTCCTCTGTTGCTCTTGGCTGTTGAGAGAGAGAGAGAGAGAGAGAGAGAGAGAGGATGAAAAGGAAAAGAAGAACTTGAAGAGTTTCAATTTAAAGCCAATGGAGGTACTGCAGCAGGAGCTGTTTCCTACCTCTGCTGGCTTCTGGGGATGTGTGGCCAGGCCCTCTCTGGGGGCTCTGCCCAGCCAGTGTGTCTGGTAGCACCTGCTTTATCCATTATCTGTTTGTGTGGGCTCAGTGAATCACAGTGCAGGCAGGAGACCTGCCTCTTAATCCCTTTCACATTTCAATTCTTAAAAGCAATTTCAGAAGAATAACTTTTTCTTTTCTTTAAATCCCAAAAAAGAAAGAGAAAATGAAAACTCAAATCAAAGACCTGAAAACCCTGTCAGTAGTATTATGCTTAATTTAGGTTAATGTGAGTGAATCAGTATGAGATAAATTAACCTAAATACGTGCTTACAGTAGTGCAGATCTTGCTGGAAGTGAGAGATTTGAGCTGCCATCTTCTCCTTTCTCTTCCAGTGTTTAACTTTTATTTGCTGGACTCTGAGAGCTCCTTTAATAAAAGCATTGACTTGCACAGCAGACTCTGTGAAAAAGCCTCTAAAAATACCCAGGTAATTGATACTAAGCTGAAAGTGAAAGATGACCCCAAGTGCAGCAGCTGTTGCAAGTTCCACCTAAACCACTTGGGCAGTAGGTGGTTGAACTATAGCACATAAATAGCCAGGTTCCTTTCAGCAGCCTTATTGAGAGCAGGTTTCAATCTACCTTCAGCAAGACAGAAAACTCAGTGTTGTCAATCTGTAGGTAAGGAGTCACTGTGTACCTGCCAAGGCAGTGATCAGTGTTGTTTATGTGGGGGAACAGATAGGCACCAGGGAGCTTGTCAGTCCCCTGTGGCTCCCCTGCTTGGATGTGAATGTTCCTGACATTGCTGTTAGATGTAAACTTGCTGGGTTTATTTCCAAAGTTGTGTGGAGACTGTCTTCTGAGAAACATGTGAAGACTACACCCCCTTTTGCATTGAGCAGGAGATGGTACCAACTCTGAACTCTTTTGGTCCAGTTCAGGGCTGAACTTATAAAGAGGAAACTTCCTATCTCACTGAAAATCCCCCAAATCCTACGGTTGCATTTTTAATATATACTACAAAAAAAGTCTATGGCTATGGACCACCTCTTTCTGATTCCTACATGCCTCTGAGGGTGTATGGCCATTAAAAATTGGGAAATTCTGGCTCCCACTTTGGTTCATATATTCTGTCTGTGTCCAGTAGTTTCCGTAAATTTTGGAGCAGCTGCTGTTGAAGCTACAGTTTATCTCCGTATGGAATACAAGACAGGAGCTCTTGTGAGGAGCAAATTCCCCAAACTGAAATCTCTTACAATAGAAGCTGAAAGGTCACCAACCTGTCAAAATCTTCACAGCACTAATTTGTCAAGTCATTGCTCATACCAAGAGTAACTCTAGATGGATTCAATCTTTTTATAGTTCCTAAATAGTAATAGTGGTCTTTATTCCTGTACCTTGGATCCAGGCATGGTAACAAGAATAAGATTTGAGAGAGGCTCTTAAAGTTTCTTCTTCCAGGGCAGGAGGCAAGAGAAGGAGCCCTGTTCTTTGGCTTGCTTGCCAAGGCAGGCACCTTGCACAGAGGTCACCTCCTCTGGGGAAGCTGAGGATAAGTGGTTGCACATGAGGCCAAAGAGGTCTGGGAATTCCTGAAGAAATATCCATGCTGTCTTTGAGATGTTTATACATCTGTATACATACATCTGTAGTGGGTCTTCTAGCCAGAGCTGTGGGCTTTGGGATTCTCTGTCTGAGTCTGCCTGGGGAAAAAAAGTTTCTCAGTTCTAATCTCGTTTTGACCAAGCCTGCTTTACAATAGTAGCTCACTTCTCCATCAGGGCTCCTGCTTGGTAAAGGTGCAGTTCAAACTCTTGCTCTGCATTAGCATCATTTATTCAGTGTGAGACCACTGCTGTGGGACAGGTGGAGTCCTCCCCAAAACAGGCAGCAACCAGCAGGCACTCATGGGCATGAAAGGGGCTCAGAGCAGGAGCTTCACTCCTATTATTTGCATCCCATACAGATGTTTTCCTTTTATATTTAGGGTTTTAGGGTTACTTTGATGCAGAATGGGATGAGAGAAATTTTGAAATCTTTGAGATTTTAGAGGTTCCTGAATTTGCTGTCCCCAAATTTGTAGCAGATCTGTACTCCTGTGAGAAACTAAATGCCAGTTTTAACTCTCTGTTAATGCTTGTTTCGAGGAAACTTTTTTCTGAACTTCTACTATGCAAAGCAACAAGCATGGAGATGTTTGGCATGTAGTAACCTCGTATAACATCTAATGGGTAATTTGTTCTGACAAGTTTTATGAGCAGAGGAAAAAAAAACCCTCATCAAATGTGTGTCACACTTTCTGACCCTTCTCTGTGGTTCATTTACCTCCTCAAAGAACCACCTGCTTTCTGCTTTGATGCTCCATTTGCAGTACTTGAGGGAGGAATGATTATAGTGGCGTGCAGCCACTGGTTAACTTCTCTCCAGATGTGTGCTCCAGATGGCTATCCTGAGAAGCCACCCCAGACCTAGATTTCCTAGTTAACACTGACAGGCTTGATTCAAACTGAAACACAGTATGCTGGTGTACTTTCTTCCTTTCTAACTAACTGGTAGCATCTATAGAGTGGTGTGATCCAAGTGCAGTTCGTAGAAAGCTGCAATATATATATATATCTGTTAACTCACTGGTGGTGTTAAAGGTGAGCGTGTTACCCTCTTCCCTTGTCATCTGACTCAATCTATACAAATGGCTACATTTTGCTGCATTTCATGAAGATCAGAACTGACCCTCTGAAACCTGCTAGATGAACTGAGCAAACACAAATGCTGCTTTTCCCTTCCTTTCTTAAGCATTCACTGGGTTCATACAGGATAATAGCTTCTCTCCTTGTTGCCTCTCTCACGTTTTCTGTTCCATCTCTCTGAACAATAGCGCTGGCCTCTTTATTTCTGAGGTCTCTCAGGATGTTATTTGTTTATCATCTTTCTTTAGTAACAACCAGTGTAGCTGAGTGATATAATTTAGCTTTGTGAAGTCCTGACCGTAGCAGAATGCAAAGTGGCTCCTCTCATTTCTCTGGAGTTCAGGAAAGCTGCAACAAGATGAGGAAAGCAAGTAGTGTTCTCTCTATATGCTCACTCCTCTATTCGTGCCTGCTTCCTAACAAAAGTCTTGTCTCCTTTTTTTAACATGGAATCAGTACTTTTTTCTTCAAGTTCTGTTGATCATCTCAGGGTACGTAGCAGAGCTAGACTGAGCATCCTTCTCTCAAATCACATCCCCTGTAGATGTGACGCTAGGCATAACAAAGCACATCAGATCCCTGCGTTTCAGTGTTGGTGCTCCTGACTGGGGATCAAGTAATCTCAAAGCACAGTGTGACTCCTCTGCAAGAGAACATCTCTGCAGTGGCACCAGAATACGATGCAGATCAGAAGAAAAGAGATAAGCCTTTAGAGCCCCAGCAAGCTTTGCTATAGGGGATTTGTTGCTTGCCTGCCAGGTTACAACATGTAGGGCTAGGCAGGTGATTACAGCATTTGGAGGATTAGCAGGGGTGCAAACAGTACTTTCTGGATGAAGTCAAACCTTAGAAGCTAACAGCCTCTCAAGCAACAGACTGCTCGATGCTGCTCATACCTCTAGGGATTAAAAACCTAGGAAATGTAGCCAATGGCAGCAGGAGAATCTCACGTTCCATATTGTAACTTCTAAAAGACTTCACTCCCGTGGTGTTGCATTTCATAACTCCCTTCTGGGACCCAGGAGCTGCCTGAAGGATGCAAAATCTGGTCAAAGCCATAAGAAGACAAGGCTTCCCAGAGCCTGGGTGTTGGGTTGTTCCAAAGAGCCTCATGAATTCTAGGGGCAGCTGGAACCACAGGACCCAGGGAGTCATGATCACGGCATGAAAATTGAGACTTTCAGAGTCTGAAATGGCTGAACTGACTTTCTGTGCATGATGTCACAGGAGGGGAGCAGCATTGCTTGCTGCTCTGATGCACTCATTTCCAACATGTCTTTGGGAGTACTTTTAACACCTTATTGCAGGAAATGTGCCAAGAAAGGGCAAATATACTGGTTATTTATAGGCCTTCTTATGGCCTTCCTTATTTTACTGCCTGGAGTCCATCAGGGTAGGCATTTATGTACTGCTCTGACCTCTTCTGCCAGCTGAAAGAACACACATCGTCTGGTTCTCCACTGACCTTCCAGTGTACTCTTTCTTGGGAAGACAGAAATAAGAGAAGAATCCCCAAGGATCCTCAAAGGAAGACATTTTATTTTTGTCATTAAAAGTTTCACTGTAAGTATTCATAATTGGTGAAGAAACAGGTTTTGTAGACTTCTCGCTTCTTTTGTCACGGGTGTGAATTAAACAAGGAATTGTTATCACCTCAGCTCCAGATGATAGGAACAATTTTTATTTGTATGAAGTCACTGTTGAGAATGTTTTCAATCTCTCCTATGAGCAGAATCAAAACTTCTATAGCAAAACTCCATTAATCTTCGCTGCCCTGATCTAGATTGACTTATTCAGTGCATGAACTAGATCATTAGCAACGCTGGGGATTTCCCCTCATCCTGTGGTGGAGAGATCAGTGGAAATAATAAACAAGTGTGAGTGAATGTGCAGGCTGATTAGCATATACCCATATTTTCATGCTTGGAGACCTTTGTAATATCTCCCCTGGCATTAGGTGCTGCTTATTGACTCTTGTGTTCTAAAAGGTCAGTGGTATCCCCACTCCCTAGGGCCATTGCTTATCATAGATGGTATTTATGTCTGACTAAACTTCAAACAACTTTGACCTTTTTATTATTTTTTTTTTATCTTTGCAATTTAATGGTTTTTTGAAGGGTGGGTGGAAGAAGAAGTCTTCTGCCAGCCTTTCCAAGAGTCACCTGGGGGAGCTGGGCTTTTTTTTGCAAAGGCCAAGTTATCTCCTTCAAGACATGTTTTGTCTGAAAATAGAATAATTTAAAACCTAATTTTCTCACTTAAAAACTTGGAATATCTTGTGTGTGGGTGAGGGAGATGCAGATGTTTTCAGACACTTGGGAACTACTCACTGGTTAGTTTAAAATTTTTAGCTATTTGCATGCTTCATTTTGAGGTATGTGAAATAAATGGAATCATAAATCACTCCTTAAATATTCTATTTGGTGCTGGGTGACTGGAAATAACAGATGGGTGCTTACAGGAGGGATTTAATTTCGCTCGAAGTTAGCAATGGGTTAGAAACCAGTACACCACATCGTAGACCTCTAGAGCTTTGGATCTGCCTGCATCTGTCTTGGGAACTTTGTGAGGCATAGGACTTGCATTAAGTGGGTAACAGCTGTAACCCCAAATCAGAATCATCCTCAACACTGGAACAGTTTAAGTCCAGGCCTGAGGGACTGCTTCCAACTCTTTGCTTGAAACTGTCATTAAAGAGTGGAGGTATTTCAGTGGTGTGGGTGGGGCTATAATTTCTGTCTTTTCCAAAAGCTCATGGAAAATAATAAACCTGTAGAAGAGAAGGGGGGCCAGCCCCTCCTGCCTCCCAGTACAGATTCAGATAGGTCAGAGATTAAAAGCTCACTTGCACACTATCAAGCTCTTCCTGGCAGCGTGTGCAAGTCAGTCTTACTATAAAGAGGGAGATAAAGCTGAACACTGGCTGCAAATGCTTTTAAGAGCCAGATGTTCACATGCTATCCTTACTGTCTGTCAGCAGTGCCAATACTTTTTCTTTTTATGGAAGAAAAGGAGAGAGTGGGAGAGAAGAGATTGTGGTACTCTGCCAGGAGGCTTGTGCTCTCTGTGCATGTCTCCTTTGTATGGATGGCTGCTGCAGGGTGAGATTAAGTCATGAGGAGGCATTGCATGGGATGAGAAGAGAAGCAGAGTGTTATCCTCTGTTTCTTGCGTTAGTAACACTAAACAGAGATGTAGAATTGCACCCAGCAGTCAGCCCACTAGTTCAAAATGAAGTTTAAATTGCAGAATCCAGCTAATGCGACCAGGTCTCCTTCACAACACAGCTTGCAGCAGTGTCCAGAATTTGGACCACTGTGCAGGTGACAGCTCTTCAGGAGATCCTGGCTGTGGGAAGGCTTGTGTGTGCATCAGCCATGGTGCTCAGCAGTTCTTGTTGCTATGCTAAAACTGCTGAGCTCGGGAGCAGCCCGTTGCTGTGCCAGATAATGCTTTTGTGGTACTGTGTGTTGTGTCATAGCAAGCCTCGCTTTCCTGGGGGCTGGCTGCTCCACAGCTAGCTTCATAAAGATACTAAGATGCATCTTCGGAGACAGATTTGCCATGACTGGGGATCTGGGGCTGAGCAATATTGGTAGTGTCTGGGACTGCACAGGGATACAAAGCTCTAATGACTGATGAAAAAGATCATTTGTCTTGTACACTGTCCTGATTTTTCTTGCATCCACTGTGCACAGAATTTGGGATTGGTTAGTCAGGCTTCTGCTAACATCCCAGAAATTTTACTCACCTCAAACATTTCCCCACTTTCTTACCTGTTTTTTTCTAGTAATGGGATTCCTGGTAACAGAAATTAAAAAAACTACAAATGATTTAATAACAGCTATGGCTCCTGTGTCCATTTGCCAAGTCACTGCCTAGTTCAGTGCAAACATTCAGGGCTTTTTTTCTTAGCTGAAGGTGAAAGAGTCTCTCTAGCAGTAATCCTGCAGAGCCCAGTGTACACACTTCATCTTCCGTGCTGGGCCCACAAGGCCAGCTCAGTGGCATTTGGCTCGGAGAACTCTTTCCAAGTACATTTAAAGTTCAACCTTGACTGTGAGGATTCTGCATCACAACAGCATCTTCATTACTACCAACCAGCACAAGTGGGGAGAGAAGGAGCAGCGCTGTTGAGGTCAATTTGCAGGCACAGTGCTCTTGGCTTGCTGAATAAACTGGGTTTCGAGGTGGTGCTGATGATTTTGCTTGCATCCACCAGAGAAAGGTTATTGAGCATCCAGTAAATCTCCTGGGGATCAGTTATAAAGAATGGTATTTACAGGAGGGTAAAGCATAAATCTTTATGACCTTCTTGCAGTTAGCAGCATTTAAAGTTGCATTATTCTTTTCTTTTCCTGTAGACAAGGCTCTGATAAAACTATCTATCAGTTAACTTAAATAATCCATGGACAATGGGGTCTTTGCTGGAGAAGAGGAGAAATGACTTTGTTGAATTTTAACTTGCTTGTTTGTTTCACTTGCCATATTATTTTTTTTCCAGGAGATTAAATGAATTTAATGTTTTGATGGATTCTCTGAGGAACATTTACCTTGACAGCAGGCAAAAAGAGCCCCCCTTAGGTCACTGTTGTCTTCCTTTCTGATCTTCTTGTCAGATCGGTGATGACAACAGGACTGTGGAGAGCTAACAAGGGAATCTCTGTCATTCAAATTGTTGCATGTCTGATCTCTGCTGTCACATTTTCATGAATTTCACATACACAATGTGTGTCTCCACTTGTTATAAATTAGCACCTGGTATTTTTTAGGTAACCTGGGGTAACCTCCCTCTTAAATAATTGAAATTTATGTTACTTCGATTTTACTTTTTTAGTTGTGAGGGTTTTATTCTCAGTATTTTATTTACTTAATAAGAAATTTTAAAATTGCTCCTTTTCCTTGGTCTTTCATTGGTCTCAGTCAGTGCTATCATTTCTTGTCAATTGAGTTTCACTGGCTTTTTAATACTTACTGTGAACAGATTACATATCTTATTTAGATATATTTACAGACCTTTTTCTTCTGTTGAAGCGACACAAAATTGTCTAGAAGAGATACTTTTATTTTGTGTCTATATTTAGGCCAAATATTTATTAAAAAGCTTTCTAAAACAAATCAAGCTACACTGATACTTTCTGTAGTGTGGATGCAATTAGATGGGTAAGGACCTTTCACTAGTCTTACTAATTTCTATTCCTGTACAGGAGTATTTATGCTGCTGTAAACCACCTTTACACTAGTAAAAGTGCACTCACATTTCTGTTGTTAAGCTGGTGTAGTTATATTGGAGAGCAGGTGTAATTCCAGTGGAAGAGTTAGAGCAGGACGACTTCTTGTAGGCAAGCCTTCAGGTGGGTGTGGAGGCCAGGTTGTCCTCTACAACTCCAGGTGCAGTTGTGGAGGTCTCTTGAGGATGTGGACATCTCATTTCAAGTCAACGCTTGTGTAGGAGCTGCAATTGCTTAAGTAAAACCACGTATACAGGCCTGTGGGCAAGTTATAAGCCATTTAAATCTCCCTAAAAAGTCATGTTATGATGTTAGGAGAGTTAAATTTTTATTCTAGGGTTTTCAGTTTTACCCCTTTGGTGTAGTAATTGGAGTTTACATAGTCAAAAAATGGAGTGCCAAAAGATTTTCAGCAAAATCAGTCAGCCTGAGTGTAGAGGAAACATGAACCCAGGTGGGCGACTGGCATTGCTCTGTGCTTCATGTATTTCTTTTTGAGAACCAAACACGCATTAAGGATACTTTCCAAATAGTTCTGTGTCTTTCTAAAGCAGTAGTTTTAGGCTGCAACAGGCTGTGTGTGCTTGAGGACAGAGCCACCCATATATGAAGTGTGTGATTCCCTACCAAAGAAGACATGAATATTTTCAAAGGAAGAGCAAGTGTCTGTGACTTGGAAGTAGACAGTTTTGTTTTGTCCTTTTTAAATTATCCAGAGCAAAAACTTTCATAAATAACTGGCAATGTGTAAACATTCACCCTCTGGAGCAAGGTTAATACATATATTTGTTTGAAATAACCGTATGTGTTGCTCCAAGGGTCTGGTTTGTGAAGTGTTTAAGCACTTGCTTGTCCTGCTGCAGCCAAAGAGATACTGTAACTACAGGTGGAACCAGCTTTCCCTATCAACTTCTGCGCAGGTGTGATTTGCAAATGAAGTATTTTGGCTTGGGGGAACACTTTCTCTGGAGAAGCTAGTGGTGACACATGGCACAATCATTTATGGCTCTCAGGCATTGTGTGGGAATGCATCACATCACGACAACGGGGGAATTAACTGATGCTGACAATTGAGTAATTGGGAAGGTATGGCACAGTGTGGATATAGTTGGTAGTGCCTCAAAGTTCTTTGTGCCCTTTGCTTTAAAATTAAGAAACAGATGGTCGGTTGGAGTTACTTGCCTCCCATTCCCTCCTCAGGAGCTTGTTTTATGCTAAAGGCAGCCATCTGCCTAGGACTGTTGCCTTGAACCTGTGGAAAATAAATACTGAATAGGTTTCACTCTACTGTAAGTGACTTCTAAGCCTGGAACATCATACTGAAGTATTACCATGCTCCTATTTGTGTCTGTTTCTGCTGTGACACAGAAATGTATATTTAATACCCTAACTGTGTGGTTAGTAAGAACTAGTTCGGGGATATTAGTGCATGACATATGTTTTGCTTCCGTCTAGGGGGAGAGCCATACCCTCTAATGGGTATCTCGCTGTGCTCCTTTGTACAGTGCAGCTGGACTCCTCTTTATTTACCCTTTTTAGTCTAAAATTATCTGCTGGTGCTCCTTTTACTTGTGACTATCTGAAGGCAGGCAGGAGTTTGCTGAAAGCCCCTGCTATACATGAATAAAGGTACCGAGTTGTATTTTACTTGCAATCTGCTCATTTAAGCAAATACTCTATCACACAATTTTCAGGCTCCAAAGCAAATGCCTCTTTATTTCCTTTAGTCTTCCAGGTCTCTGAGGATCTTTCTCTATTTGTCTCTCCACCTTTGTTGCTGTCCTCTGTGACGAATGCCAGGCACACGGTAAAACAAGTCTGACTGTTTTTTTTTTTTCATTGGTAATTTGCTTCCAGGTCTAAAATATAACCAATTTGGTTTTGAAATCCTACAGCATTGTGGGAACAATGTTATCCCAGCACTGCACACCTCTGTGATCCCCTGTTGAGATTCATGCCCAGGTTCCTGCCCTGCCAGGTTGTGCTCCCCGCTTTGTGTGCGTGGGTGCAGCCTGTCCTCTGAAGCACAGGTTTCTGCAGGAATGGAAGCATGAAATACAGTGGCATGAGCAAATACGTGCAGATGTAAAGAATAAAGCTTTAGAAACTGGCTCAAAACCTCTTTTGGAAATGCAGCCAATTGGGCTAAGTGCATCCCAGGTGTGGGCTGTGGACTTCAATTCACCACTGCTGTAACCTGCTTGCAGTGGGTGTCTGATATGCTCAGAGATGATCTTAGAGCAGAAATCATGGGCATGAGGGACCTACATCTGCTTACACGAATACACACAATGATCTAATATTTTTCCATGGATGTAGGCACATATATAAGGAAAGAACATTCTTGATCTTCTTTTACAGACTGCATGGATTAAATATTGAAAATTTTAGTGATGGGTTCTGGCTCAGACAGAAAAATTCCTTTGCCACCACCATGCTCTCCCTTGGATTGTAAATGGGGCAGCTTCTCCAAATGGAAAGCACCTGTAAAATAATGAGCACTGCTGTCCATCAATTCCTAGCAGCAGGTCAGGAGAGATCTGAGATTGCTGCAATCGGCTAAAAACTTTGCCAAGAAAAATCATAATGGGGGTGAAGTGCAATAAATAAAAAATGAAGGCAGTCAACATACTACAAAAGGAACAAGACTGAAGAGAGGAGAAAAGCAGAATTTGAGTAGAAAACAGTTTAGCAAAATCATGTTGGAATGGGCTGAGTTTGCAGGTAAGAGGGGCTCTTTACTTATCTGTTAGAATTGCATTTTGAGTCTTTTGTCTGCTTCTTTGTGCAGCTCTGCTACCTCTTCTCAGGATTAAGACAGTCTCCCCAAATGAGCATAACTAATCCTTGCTTGCCTACTTAATGTCTTCTCTTGTTGGTTTTTTTTGGTGTGTGGTTTTTTTTTGCCTTTTTTTTTTTTTTTTTTTTTTCCCTCTCTTTGTTAGCATCATTTGAGAGAGCTGTGGCTGCTGTTCTTAATTCAGTCCTTTGAGGCTGGAGGAGGGAAAAAAAAGTCTGAAGAGCAGCCAGTGATGCAGGAATTTCCTGAGCTGTACTCCTGGGTATGCACAGTGCTAGGTAATTCATTTTCTCGGCTTGGTGCCAGAGATCCCGTGGTTACCCGTCTGGGAGAAGGTGAAGCAATGTTTGCATGATGCTTGTAGGGTGCAGAGCAATGCCAACAGCGTTAGTCTGGGGTTAGCCACTGCAGCATGACCACTGCTCTGGCAGAGCTGCAGCTCAGAGGATGATCTCCTCCAAACCTGGAGTGCTGCAAGTGAGAGCAGCAGAGGAAATGGGCCCTTTTCCTGTGTTTATAGCATTGCAGTACTCCAAACTTTGCCCACATCGAGTACCCCTGTAAAAGGGAAGTGTGCTGTACATTGGGGCATAGGAAACACTGAGCTGGGGACATGGAGATACTTGGTCTTAGCATGTTTTTGTTTTCTGCTGTTGTAAATAAACTAGTGCTGGAAATTCATCGTGAAAACTTCTCTCTCTCATAGCAGACAACAGGTGGGTTTGAAGACTGGCTTGAAGGTCCTTACAGCAGCTGTGGCATTTTTCAGAGTAGTTTTAAGTTCTGATGATAATTTCAAACCTCCAGCTTGAGCTTGTTGAAATCAACTGTCCTACATCTGTCCTCTGAAATAATTTCAACTTTCTACCATGACCATCGTTTATGGCTAAAAATTACCTGCACAGGTAACAGATATCACCAGGCAATGTTATTAACCTGGGGACTAACAACTTGTTTTTCAAAAAATTATCTTCCCCACCTCTATGCACCTGTCCCCCAAAGGAAGGTTAAAAAATATACATATTTACTATAGCCACATTCCCCATTAATAATTTGGAAAAGAATATGATACTTCGCAGGCCAAAAAAAGAAAAAAAAAAAAAAGCAAAGATGCAAATAAATTTAAACAATATATATAGAATATATAGAGAGAGACATATGAGTGTGTATACACATTTTTTTTCCCCCCTGTATTGAACTCACCATTTTTTTGAGAGCCTGGGAACCCAACCTGCATGGCTCAGCTGGACAACTCCTCAACTACTTTACCAACCATGTTGTGTCCATCAGCCTTGCATTGGAGTGCCCCATCCTGGAAGGCTGTTTAGTTTTAGGCCTTATCTTGCTTGTCAAATGGCTTACAGTGCCCTTTTGTGAAGGGTGTTGATTATTTCAGATCATCCATATGTACTTTGATATACTCTATATCATCAATACACTAGCTGAGAGCACTCATATATTAACAATTAATATTTTAAAAGCAAAAACAAATGTTCTGTGTAAACTTGTTTGCTTTGTGTATCAGATTTCTGCAGATCTCTGAAATCCAGAAGGCTTAAAAACCTCATTTTGAGGGACTTCTTGGCGTGATGGTTGTTTTGGTGTTGGAGGAGGTGAATTGTGAATGCTATCTGATGTGTCACTGCAGCCTGACACTGCATCCAGCACAGGTTGACCTGTGGTGGAAAGGACTCTTGGGGCAAGGTCTGAGCAGCATCCTTAGCTATGGGCTAAACCAGGAGGAAGGGCTGTGCAGTCCAGCAGGCTCTCTGACTGTCTCAATCCAGGGCCTATGTAGCTAGCAGGTGAGGTTGCAGTGGTCTCCAGTGAAGAGATGACTATCATACCCCAGCATGTGCAGGGGAGAAAGGTTTTTTTTTTTCTGCACTGCAGAACCAATTATTTTGAGAGCTGCTCTTAGATGCAAAGGCATCCCCATCCAAATTGCTTTGTGAGTGAAGGGGAGATTTTTGGGTTGGCAGGTTGCTCCACCAGCTCAGGAAGCTCGAAATGCGTGGTTGTGGAGCAAGGCTGGAGTGAGCTAGAAGGGAAGTCCCTTGATCACCTTCCACCTGTTTGAATACCTGATTTGGCACTTTTCCAGATGTAAGCTCTAAATATAAGCTGCTCTTTGCTTTAAGTAGCTTAGGTATTCTGTGCAGCATTGAGAGAGGGAGAGATGTAGCAAATGAGCTTCAGTTTTGCAATATCAGTAAATGCCCGTGTAGTATGTCTTCTACATTTATCTTGACCTATGAAGACTTGTAGAAACAGAAACAAAGTTGAATTGAATAAAAAAAATAAGTTAACAGGGTAGTTTCTGTTTGCTGAAAGAAGTTGTTTAGTTTGATTACATCTAGAGAGGAGAAATCTGGTGATGGGAGCAGACTAAGCACAGTGAGCTGGATTACACTCCAGTTCCCATCACACAAATGTGGCAGCACAAGACACCATCCAAGGACAGATGCTAACCCCTTGTAGTTGATACCTAGCATTCAATTTATAAGTGTTTTGCTGCAGTTTATCTCACTGGATGGGTTTTCTCTGGAAATTTCATTTTTAGGAGTCTACTTCAGCAGCATGTCTCCAGACAGCTACGAGTATCACCTCAGGAAGCTGCAGTGGCAGTGTCTGGGAGTGCTTGGCAGTGGATGGGATTGAAGAATGGGTTTTGGAGATCTTTGAACTTGGACCATTTGGTTGTTTTCTGCTTCAAAGGGAGGTTTATACTGTATAGTGTCTGCTTCATGATGTTTGGACTGTGTAATCTGTCAGTTTATCTTCACGTTTAGGAACAAATCCAATAATAAAATCCCAACAACTGCAAAACAATGCAGGCTTTTAAAGTATCTCCTATTAGCAATGAAAAGTGAACTAACTGCTGGTTCCTGTGGGACTGCTTCTGGCTTGATGATTTCTTAGTATCTTCTGTTTTCTTCAAAGGTTAATCTCCTTTAGCTACCCTGTGATACCTGGCCCCTTTCCACAAGCACCTGCTTTTCTCAGCTGGGTCTTCAGTAGTGACCTTATAAATGTAGATAAACATGATCGTTGTTGATCTGTCAAATCCAATATTCGTTTGCTTAAATGTTAGGTGGATTCATGTTATTGCTTTGGGAGGCAATAATCCAGAAGAGAATTCATTTTACAGAGAGGCCTTCTGCCTTGCCAAAGGGCTTTTGGTTGGATGAGTCACCTGCCTAACATCATCCCAGCTGGTTTGCTTCTTCATTTGTTCATGTATCTATTTGTCTCTCACACAGAGACTAAGAAGCCAAGTCTGATCCTTCCATTAAGATTTGGTAATCCTTACTTACGGCCAAGGAATGAGTGTCTCTTACTTAGCAGTGCTCTGCGTGCATGCCTGAAGCTTTACGGTATAATGCTGTTGCAGAGAGAAGATGGCAGATGAAGGTTTGCCATCAGTTGGACCCTGCTGCTTCTTCAGCTACTTGCAACAGCAGTTTAAGAAGCCAGGAAAGTGAACAGTAGGGACAGCAAGAGTTAACACAGGCAAAACCCACAAAACCAACTGCAACTGATTGTGCTGGAGGCTTCAGGAAGCCACTGTTATGTATGACTGTGATCTCTGCTGATCAGGCCTCCAGAGCAGTGCCAGAAATACAGATTAATGGCTGCTCTACTAAACACTATCACATGCTCTTCTTTCTAGGGGTGGATAGAGTGCATCAAGCTTAATGGAATAATAATCCATTGAGAGAGAGAGTGACTGAAATGGTTTGTTAATGGAGTGACATTTAACAATATCTTCTATGGCTTTATTTAGTCTGTAAAAGGAAAAAAAAAAAAAAAATCCCCAAAATTTTCTGGCTGGCTGTTGATCTGGCTCGACTTAAACAGGAATTCACATGCATCCAGTGTCCAGGGTTTGTGGGCTCTTACCTGAGTAACTGGGCTGTGTAGGAACACCTCTGTGGAAGCAGGATGTGTTTGCTTGAGCTGCAGAGCTGATGGACCCCTCACTCCTGAGATCTTGATGTCACCTTTGGTATCTTATTTAGTATCTTCTGCTCTATGGTTTCAGCAGCAACTTTCACAGTCTCCTTTTAAACATATCTTTCCAACATTTCACTGAGGAGTAGAAACATCACAACACAACTAAGAGCTGCTGCTTGCTGACCATGTGTTCAGCTCAGACAATCGTTTCCTCTTCTGGCCATAGCAAACAGCTGTAGATAAATCAAGATCACCAACACTTTAAGCATGGATTGTTTCTTTCACGGGCATCCACGTGGAGGCCAGCCAGCCCAGTGGAGCCCAGCTCCATATTGGAGCTGCTGCTCAATACAGGAATATAAATATTAACAGATTCAAGTTTCTCAGAGTCCTAGAAAATAAGAAGTAGCCTGAAGCAAGGTTACTTTATTTTATTGCAGACTTCTGAAAAGATGAAGGGACCCAAGCAAACTGATGAGCTAATTATTTTTCAAAAGTGTTTATAGCTTTGGGTTATTTGTCTTGTAAAATCTCAGAGTGCTGTTGCCTTTGCATATAACTATTTCTTTGTCATGCTGTTTGCACAAACCCTATCTGTTCACAGATTATATGCCCAGATTTAGCCCAGACAGGATGTGACACCGTTTTTTGGGACTGGTATAAAAGCAAAAAGGTTGCATTAAGGACACATATGCATTTATTGTCTTAGAAGATGATCTGTTATTTCAAGATGCATATTTGCTTTAGCAGGATAGAAGCAGGATGCATGCTGAATGCTTTGCTCTCTGTGATGTCTGAAGGTAGCTGGGCTTGTACATCTGAAAATTTCCACAGATCTAATTGCAGCTGTTAGAGCAGTGATGGAGGACATGGGTGTCCCCCACTTTATGACTCTCCACAATAAATGTGAACCAGTATATGTACTCTTCCTTTTCTTACTTCTCTTCCTCATTTTCCCAAGATAAGGGACATTGCTGGAAGCTACTGTCTACCTAAATGCAAATTATTAGAGACATCCAGTGGTCATTTAGCTGTTCTTTCTTTTGTATGCTTTGGGTATAAAAGGCTGACCCCATTGCAAACTGGCAAGTCCTTGCCTGCAGGGAGAAGGAAAGTGTAGTTTTGCTCTATAGTACTCTGAGTTTTCTCAGATTATTTTTATTCTGATACTTTCTGAGCACTTTCTTCCTTGAGCTTGTTTAGCAGCTCCACACAGATTTTTGTTGTGTTTTTTGGTGGTCATTTTTAAAGGGATTATTTTGCCACCTCTGACCTGGTTAACGAGGTCAAAGCAGGCGTCTGTTAGAGGTGGGACTCTTTATGAATTAGACTGGGGGACTCGATTGACCTGGAAGACAGTTTGTTGTGAATCCCCAGAAGGGATGTTAAAATTTCAATAGTAAAAGATGGCTCTCTGCTCACCTCTGCAAGTTGTGAGTCATTAGGGATAGACTCGTTCTGTAAGGAGAGTTTTCTGTCATTAAAAATTCATCCTGCTAAATATTGCAAGAGAAAATACATTGATAAACTTTTTTTTTGGTTTGTTTTTTTTTTTTTTTTTTTCTTCCTCATCCTCAGTCTGTCATGGCCGAGTTGGAACACCTGAAGTTACCACATTAACAGCAGCAGAACTTGGAGAAGGACCTGGGATTTTGTCAAAGTGTTTTGAAAGACGCCACAGGCTGGGCAATAGCTGTTGGTCTCTGCCTTGGAAAAAACTTAGCCCAGCTTCTGCAAGCTCAGTCAGAAGATTGTTTTGTTGCTTGTTTGTTTGTTTTTTAAGAGGGAAAGGCAAAGCAGCTGTGCCAGCACAGTGGGAACATTCTTGTCTCAACTCAGTTACCTCCCAGCATGTCTTTTTGCTTGTCTAGATGGCTTGTGCCAGTTGCAGCATCAAATGTAGAGAGTTCTTCTGTCTTGTTGGCAAAAATAGGTGTATTGATTGCACATAAAAATGCAGCAAATGGCATTTATTCTATTATATTCTACACTTGCTAGCAGTACAGCTATGTACACAAAGTCAATAGTACTATCAAAGTTTGCTGCTTTTTGAGTACAGATGTTTGCTGGTGTATCCTCCTCTGCCAGATGCTTGGAAAAACCTGTTACTGTTTATAAGAAAAAAACCATCAAGTGATGTTTCCAATATTAGAAGAAACTTCATTTCTTTAACTGAAATTTTTCAAGACTCTCTGGATGGTGCAATGAGTTTTGAGAGTTTGAGAGTTTAATATGGTACTGTGGAAAGTTTGTGTTTCAGCATGCTGCAGTACTGGAGAGATATTAGAGAAATAAATAAAACCAATGATGGTCAGTATAATTGGGAGGAGGTTAAAAAATGGAGCTGTTTGAAAAAGTTTGAAAATTATTTCTGTTCAAATGGAGGCAGCTGCTTAATGACAAAAGGGGCTAAAAAGCAAAAACTTAAGGGGCTGAAGAAAAGTAACTATTTAAGGACTGCATGAAGCAAGTTCTCAAGGGTGATATCTGGAATTGCTGACACCTGCCTGTTGGCTACCTGTGACTTGTGTCATGGTCAGGAAAGGTCAGTGTCCTGGACTGAGATTCCCTAAGAACAAGGAATTATGTGATCACAATCCTCCTCTCCCACTGTCAAGAAGGGACATATCTATAGGTAAGCCAGGAAGTTTCATCCTGGGACACCACATGTGGCATGTGCAGGCAGCTCATTGGCTTTTACTGTGCGTGTACAGTTCCTTTCTGATACCCTTTCTCAGCACAAATTGCACAGGTCTACTGGTAGTGAGAAAGGACCATAACTCCTGGGGAAGAGGTGGAGCAAAGAAAGCCAGTGCAAGTTAAAGATAGCCAGTGCAGGGCCAGGTGTGCGCTGTGCCTGCATCTGCACTCCCTTCTTCCCAAATCTGGTGTGCTCTTCTCCCCATGCCCATCAAGAGCTGCTTGTGCTTGGCTTTATGGGCATTTTGTACAAGGAGGAGAGTTAGGGCTGTGGTCCTTGGGGGGCCTTCTGAGCTGGGATCCATCTGGAGGGTCTTGCTGAGAACAGACAAAGACTGGGGTCAGGACAGAATTTAGCTCAAAGCACATTTGGGGTGGGACACCAAACCACAAAGCCCTCTTGGATGGGAAAGGGCTTGAGGAAAAGGAAAGCAAAATAGCTGCTTTTATGGGTGAATTTTCTTCATTCCTGACCCAATCAAACCATCCCTGCTGTCAGTTATGTGGCTGTTTCTTGGCTCTGCTCCTGAAATTGGTCATTATCTATTTGGAAAAGCACTTTTTTATAGGCATTAAGCCAGTTTTTGGTTTTCATGAGGAGGGAATTACTTCAAAGGTCCAACATGTGCTCGTCCCGTGCGCAGCCTCACTTATGGTCCCACTCAGCCCCATGGCAGCAGCAGCCACAGTCTACCCACTACATCTCCTTTTTAGGCCATGGGCTGTCCTGGGAATCATAGCTTTTCTTTCAAATGCCCTGTGTTTTGATTTGAGTTAGTTGAAATATAAATACAATTAGAGTTAGCAGAATACCTCTGACTTCGATTTTTGCCCTCTCGTTTATGCTCTAGGCATTATGCTTTAGGCAGCAGCTAAAATAGGATCTAAACCATTAAAAAGCCCACAGGTCCTGACTGAAAACTCTGTTTCATGTTTAAAAGGAAAGGTTGGGTTATCAGCGCTTTGTAGTAATGCCTGCTCAGCAGGGATGGTACATTGAACCTTGCAGCGGGTTTGCATCCTGTTCTGTATCCACAAAGAAAGAAAAAGGACTGAGTTCCAATTTGAACTGAAGGAGTGAATTTGTGGAATGCATAGTAAATTGTACCTGGAAACTTGAAAAGACCTGATTCTATTTATTTTTCACATGACTTCAAAAACCCAGACTCATCTGTAAAAATTAAAGTTTTTACGTGTAGTTACAGAGCTTTGCATACATAAGCATTTTTGTATTTTGGGGCTTATGTTGTCTCTGGATACAAATTAAGTTATAAAAGCATGTAACAAGTTCCTAGAAGGACGTCTGCTGCTTCTCTAGTGCTACACTGTTACTCTGCCCAGTTCCATAATATTTACGAACCATGGCTTAAGCAGAGATGTCTCAGTTTTAATCGCTCTGCCTTTGCTGTTTTTACAGTTGTATGATTCAGGGTATAATTTTCTTATTCAGTCCAATTTGCATTGCTGCTATCTCTTTTTACAGCTATCTATTTTCAAGCTATGCCCACTCACTGCATCAGCCTGTAAATGCAGACATCAGCTACTGGAACTTCCCAGAGATTGATTTTATGGAACTTAACTGGAAATAAAATGATACCAATAAAATCTTTTTCTTACTTTGCCTTGACAAACTGCAGGCAAATTCTGCCATGTATCTTGTGATGGGTTCTCCTTTAGCCTGTGAGTGGTCCCATTTTCCTAGGAAAGGGGGAAGCATGGAGCACCGCTCATGGTGTGTAGAGGTATAGTAGAATCTGCACCCTTGTAAATAAGGGACTATTGATCTCAGCTGGAGTCATAAACTCTTCCACTTTTTTTTCAATTACCAGCAGTTGCCATCATTTGGAAGGTGTTAGCAGAGCTCTAGCTGAATGAAACTGTTAAAAATGAGAGAGAGGATAGTTTTTTCCTTCTTAATATTCCTAGTGTGTGGACGGGGGAAGAAAAAGAATCTGCATGCAGCCGTGCTGAGCACAGGAGGTCTCTGACTTGGGCAGAGTTGGTGTTTGAACTGGACCGTCCTCAGAGCCTTGTGCGAACGAGTTACACAGGTAGAGAGAGGGTGTGAAAGACACTGTCTAATGAAAGTGAATTTTATGAATATGAGCAACAGGCATTTTAATGGGGAATGCTGTAATCTGAAAACAACACAGTAGGGAGGTAAATGTTAGCAACCCTCTGGATGTGGCAGATGCTGCAAGAGGATCTAGAGGAAGGAACAGATTTGAGTAGACTGCACAGCACTGGAAAACCAGACTGATCTGGGTACACAAATTCTTCTTGAAAAAGGAAAGCTATTTCTGTAATAAAACCTGTCTCATTTGCTTGTATATTAGCTGATTATGCACCTTTCTTTTATGCTGTTTTCTTTGCTTTATCTCAGACCGAGGATTATTTCCCTCTCCCTTCCCTTTCAGATATGATCAAAATACATTTATTTGTCCTTGAGAAACAGTATTGTTATTTATATAGCCGTAGCTGTGTTCACAGGGGTAATGAAATATCAGTAAAGCTCCAGTCTGCTGAGATAGAGAAATATGATACATAGGAAAATAGTAAGAGTATGGTGACATACTTTTAGGAAAACAGAGATTTTCTAATTTTAGTTGATTTCCAGTGATTTTCCTTGTAATATTTCCTACGTTGTCTCTGCATTAGACTATTTCTTTTTTGTTATTGCCATTTGCTTTTAAAAGATGCAAAGATTAAATGTTCTTAAGACTGTTATTTCTTGAAAGACATGGAAGTACTTGGACCGTCAGTGTATTTCTGAACAACAATGCTCCTGATGTGGTGGGGCACTTCCTGAACAAGCTCTGTTGCTCTCGGATACAATTTTTTTTTTCCTCTCGTGTCCAGTACATTTGGCTCATGGTGAATGCTGCTGCTAGGTTCCTTTCCACCACAGAGGCAGATAAAAAAAAAAAAAAAATAAAAAAAAATTGAGATGACAGCTTTGGGACTCATTGAAGAATTCCTTAATGTTGGTGGAAATCCCTCATTGACTTCAAAGGGGAAAATCCTGCAGAGATGGCAAGTGTTACATTATTGGGTCAGCCCCCGGGATGCAGCACCGTGTTCCCAGTCTGGGTTTCAGATCTGACAGTGGAGCTGGCCCACAGCTGGGGCACACACCCTGCAGCTCCTGAGCACATCTGGTGAGTGTCCCATGGTTGCTGGCAGAGCACGATCCCAGCTCTACAGCAATGCTAGTGTCCATTGCTGCATGATCACTGTCTCCTGTGTCTGTTTTCTGTTGTCTAAGCCTATTTCCCTTTAAAGCTTGTTTTAAATGCTGCCAACTAGAAAAGTAAGATATGGACCCGGAATCAATTCTGCTGTAGTACTTTTCTAATCAACTGGCCTCTGGCTTGTGTTTCTCAGTAGCTGTGGGGATTTTGTGGTGTGGCAGGTCTCTGAGTGGGTTTGTGTCTTTCAGCAGAGAACATGTCTGTGGAGGGAGAACACATGCTGATTAATCTCCAGTGTCCTTCCCAAAATTGGCTTCTTCCATCACAGCTCACTTGTGCCTGCCACCGAGTACATGAAAATGGTCTTATTAGACACATGAAAGGGCTCGTGCAAGTAACACGATGAATTTATCTTTTCAGGACAATGAAATATGTGATATTATCAAGATCAGTTCTATTTACATCCTACTACTCCATCATTTCTAGAGTCCTGGATCTGGCTAAATAATCCAATGCAAAGTGCACACAGGCATAGTGCAAGTGGAGAGAGGAAAGCTGAAGTGTTGAGAATCCTCTTTTTGAAAGTGTCATGAAAACTTCCCTGTTTAAAGTTTAGACCCTACGGTGGTGCATCTTGGTCAAAGTGATCCTAATATCAGAGACTGGCCCTTAGTTATCCATTTAGGAGGTCCCTGCACATCCTGAAGAGGAGGATTCCTAACCAGAAGCATCCTCCTTTTTCTTTCATGGGCCTGCCTCATAAGTTTCCTCCTGGACTAAATTGCCTTCTCTGCCTGTATTAGGTAAAAGTCCAGGGCATATTTGTGTGGTGCACAAAAATGCCAAGGCTTCAAACTACACAGGTTATTAAAATAAGCTATAAAGCTGCTGTCTCAAGAAAGACTTGTTCAATGGTATTAACAACTAACTCCGCAGCAGCAGCTATTGCAGGTGCACCCACTTGCAACATGAACTCTTTCAAGTCCAAATGACTGTATTTGGGTGACTTGCAGCAAACATGGAACCCTGAAAGTCAAATCAGTGCTGGGCTATTGACAGTTTGTGACTTGGTGGCAGTGTAAATGCACATTGAGCAACTGCAGGGACAGCAGGGCTGGGACAAGCATGAAGCCCTGACATGGCTTCAAAAACTAGCGAGGATTCTTGAAAGTTTGTCTCTGACATAAAATAGAGTGGACTGAAGGTGCCACACATGAAATGGATTCAGCTGGCAATGTTGTCCAAAATACCTTAATCAGCACAATGGTGTCTTACCAAATAATCATATTTAATAAGTTTTGTCACAGCTTATTCTTGCTTACATGGTCCCTTTGTTGCCTCTTCCTCTGAATGATGGTGATGTCTCATATAGAGCTGAATTTATAACTTTATTTTTTCCCTCAGCAGCAGCCATTCAAGTTCTGCAGAAAAATTCTGTTTGGCAAATTACGTAATCTGAAACGAAAGCACATGGAAAATTCTTGTAATCACAGCATAGGTCACATAGGGGCTCTCAGCTGCTCATTTAGGGAGAAATAATAAGTAGCAGGTTCCAAGAATGCTCAGCAGGGAGAAACTTGTTTGTGGAAGTTAGTCTAGAAGAGCGACAGCACACCCATACTTACTGCTGACCCATTTTTACATAAAAACAAACCCAAATTTGAACTGATGTCCCAAAAATCTGCTGAAAATGGTAGATGCTAAAGTTCTGTGTATTCTGGCTTTTGAAAATTCATTTATTTGCGCCAGTTGCTAAAGGAACTCAGGAGGAAGCCATTGAGCTGATGCTCAGTCTGTTGCTGCTGAAGCAATGGGACTTCTGTAGCACTAGGTGGTAAAAGGAGGTATTCATGGCAAGGAGAAGACCATGCGCTCAGGGCTGGTCACACTGTGCCTTGGTTCTTTTTCTTTCTCTGCAGCTTTTGCTCTGAAATAGGTTTTCAGTGAAGCTGTCACAGGGAATTCTCTGTGTCGCTTTATCAGCTTTTTGTTGCTCAACTAATGGGGCAAATTTGCTCTCAGACCCCTGGCTGGTGGGGGAGAGGAGTCCAAACCAAACCAAATGGATTTTATTCTGACCTATTTGGGATTTATCTCTTTATTGCTACCTTATGATCTTTTTTTTTTCCCTGATGGCACTCCCTACTTGTCAGTGGTTTAGCTTGGGGCCAGGAGCACAAATCTGTGGGTCAGACAGACTTCCTAATTTTGCCAGCTTTTGTGTTGTACCTTTTATTGGTATAGTCTGTCTCTCTATCTGCTAGGCTGTAGGATAGAAATTATACTCAAAATTAAACTGGTCTTCCATTTGAATATGCACTTACTAGGTGTTTAGCTGATGACTGCTCACATTAGTTTGCCTCCTTTCTTCTCTCTTCTGCTCTGCCCTAGCAGAGGTTCTGCTGGCAGGCTCATATCCAACACCTGAGTCCAATCTTAGACCAGAATAGTTTCAGAGCAACTCCAATGAACAAAAAGCACTTGTACTTGAGGAGAAATGAGGTGATAGCAGAAAAGAGGGCCTGGATATTTCCTCTTTTTTTCCTTTCCTCTGACTGCAAAACTATTCTGAGTTATTCTGCGTTTCAGCTGAGTGTTTGTTTTCTGTCTCCTCAGTTAGTGGTACAGTGCCTCTGAGACTTAGCCTGAAGCACCTGCAAAGAAGAGGCAATGACAGGTCAAAGGAAAGGCCAAGAATAGTCAGATATTTTTGTCTTCATTTGATCTGTTTTCAGTGTCTTGTCACAGCCCTTCTCGATGGTCAATGTTTCCAGTCCATATTTCTGTACAAATTCTTTATCCTTCAGCTTTGGTGCCGATACCTGAGGCAACCATCTGGGATTAGGAGAAGGACTTTAATTGGCTGGGTTTGTATCAGCTGAAAGAAAGATGATATTTTATTATCAGGCCAGCAACAATGCTTCGGCAGTTATCTAGTGCTGTAGACTGACAAGCTGGTCCTCCTTAGTCCCCCAGCCCCCTCCACCCCTACCCTCCCTGCTGTGAAGGAGAAATCCAGGGAAGCTGCAGCATCCTAATTTTCCAGATGACAGTGCTCACAAGCCTCCCAGGGAGCTGCAGACAGATCTGATCCCAGCTGCGTTTGGCTCCCCTCAGTTTACGGGGGCTGAGCCAGGAGATTGCTGCTTCCTCTGGAGGAATGTGCACCTTCCAGACTGCCCTGTAAACACAGGAGCTGCCTCCACCCCCGCAAGCAAACGAACAAAAATTTTAATAAAACACATTAATATGCCACGAGTTGGCCAAGTTACCAGGGCACATATTGGCAGAGCTGTAAAGCAGAGAATGAAGTTCAAAATGCTTGCAGTTATTTACAAGCTTCACATTGTTGTACAGAATAAATTACTTTATGTTGGTTTTTATACAGAAAAAGAGACAGGACATGTCCTCAGCTGTATTCCCTGAGACATCCTGACCATAGTCCAGCCCTCCTGAGGGGTCCTCAATAACAACCCAGACATGGGTAAGGTAGGAAAGAGAACAGATTCAAAGACACTTTATTTTTCTTCTTCAGTTTTAAAACCATGTTCCTTACCCAAATTGCAGTGTCTTCCCCAGTTTTTCTTGTTCTTTGATTCTAGAATGCGTTTTCAGAGATAAGTAGTGTCCG
>NW_008627926.1:0-1264 GCF_000691845.1 Merops nubicus | reverse complement strand
TCCTTTGGCTGAGCAGGTCCATCTAATGCTGGTGTTTGCTTATTCTACCTGCAAACTTTTAGAGCAGCTTGAAGTCATACCCCTTCCAAGTAAGTCAAACCTATCTTTGGAAAGAAAGGGTAAAAATGGCTTTACAGCTGTTTTTAATGTTTTCCTGAGCCATAGATCCAATGCATGTTTTCTTATTAATATACAACCCCAGTAATTCTCCCCCACCCTAACTCAAACCTTTTTTTCTCCCATAAGATGTGCATTTGGTACTAACCTGCAGCATTAATTTCTCCTGTCCTGTGGCATTTTTGCCCATTGCTTTTTGTTACCAGATGCATGTCTCTGATTGACAGAATTACTAATCCATTATAATCATATTTTCATAATTAGTCCCACTGAGCCTCCAATGCCTGCACACAAGCATAGGTAAACCACAGCCTGCCACAATATGTTTCTACTTACTGACACCTCAGTGTGAAGGAAATGTCTGTCTAGTTCCTGCAATGGTTATTAGTGTTGCCTTTTGTTTTTCCTTTTGCTTTTTCTTGCCTTTTTTTTTTTTTTCCCAAATCTCTACTAATGTATCCCCTTTGTTGATTATAACTCATTATTATCAACTTCTAATCCTTAAGAATACCAGGAAATATTGGAGATTGGAACTTCAAAGTCACTTTTGAATAAAACCACATGGAAATGCATCAATTATTCACCAGGTAAAGCCTGAGCAGACGTAGATGCCAATACCTGTTTGCTTGCCTGATGAAGGAAAAGTTGCCAAAGCTTTCAGATTTGTTTTTTTCCATCTTTCACACCATGTTGTTATGGCTGTATTCTACGTGCCATGCAGTCTTGTGCCCCATCCAGCCTTTTTGCAGTCTTGGATGACTTTGAGGTATTAGCTCATTGCTTGGCACGTCATTCCAGGTTTGGTTCTGCCGTTGGTCATGGACAAGTCCCTGAGAAAGAGAGTGGGGACAGTCCAACAGAATCTATCTAAAAGGTTCTTGGGCAGTCATATGCTCTCAGCTACTCTCCATGGACTTCCTGCCATTCCCTGCTGCTTGCCCTGTTCCTCTGGACTTTGCAGCCATCTGGACTACTATGTAACTTCACTGTTGATTTCAACAACTTTCTGAAATTTGCATTATTTCTACCAAGATTGGCATAAATCTTGGGTACTTCTTGAAGTATCATCTCTTAATTTAAAAGATTTGAAAAAAAGTGTCTAATAACACCCAAATAAGATAATAAAAATAAAATCTGATTAAAGATG
>NW_008627925.1:0-18960 GCF_000691845.1 Merops nubicus | reverse complement strand
GACCAATCCGCCCCGCGCCGAGCGAGGGCCGGCTGGGTCTGCAGGCGTGCGGGGCAACGTCCTCCTGCTCCCGGCCGCAGGTATTTCCCGGCTCTCTGGAGGGGCTGGCGCTGTGCTCTTTATTCCTGCCGCCTGATGATGCCTCCGAAAACAGATTCTCCAGCAAAGTGCGGGTTTCTCTAGAACTAATGCATCGTGGCTTCAGTCTGCTTATTTTTGTCATAAACTGTCTCTGCATAATCCATCAAATCTGTGCTTCCTCCTGGAAGGGCATCTCTGCCAATCAAGTAGCTACCGCTTACCACAGTAATCACAATACGGCCCTTCAGCAAACAAGATGTATCCCCAAACTGCAGTCTTAGAGGACAAGGGATGCTGCCCTTTACTCCAAACACTGCTTGAAGAGGTAAATCACAAGACAACCTGGCTTCCTAGACTATCTCATGAAACACCTACCTAGTTCAAGGGGTAGAATTTTAGACAGAGCAAGAAAAGGACCTAGTTTATTGGTCTGAACGTTATTTTTCTGCAAGTAATCTTCCAGCTACTCTTCTCTGAAAATACTTCATTCTGGAAGGCAGCATAAAGGAAGCAAAATGCCTTTGAAGAACTTCACTTAGGTGAAAATAATAGAAACAATTCAAAAGTAAGAGAGTCAAGGTTAAAAATGTTTCTAGTAACAGACAACTGGGAGAAAAATGGTCTTGTGATTCCCATTGGTGTTTATGACCCTTATCAGTTTTGAAACACAACCATGAAATACCTTTTCTCACTGTAACTTACAGCCTCCTGAAAATGTCACATTTGGTTCTGCCGAGTGTCATTAATATGCGGTACTGTGCACATTTTTAATAAAAAAAATGTGGTCTCTCAACTTGAAACAGAACTCACCTATTTGAAACACTGGGGACTGTGAGATTCCTGTTGCTTTAGACCATTCACAGCATTGATTACTTCTGAAATCTTAACAAATTAAATCTTCTTTGAAATTTTCTGACCATCATCTGATTACTTATACATAAATATTAGCTGATAGTCTGTATATTGAGACATGTCTGCAGCCTAGGGAATGGAACAAAAACCCTGGCTGAAAAGGTGGCTTTCTCTTCTGGTGTTTAGTATTTTCAAAGAAAGATTAACAATTACTTTGTGAGTAACTTCCCTTTTTGCAAGCACGTGGTTTCTATGGAGGCAGAGTTCACAGAATGCAACTGACATGAAACGATTATGTCAGGCTGCAATGTAGGGCACACTGAGAGCAAAACCTAATCTCCAAGAGGTTTCCACTTCATCTGCACCCATCTGCGTAATCAGCTTTTCATCTTGTCATAGGATAAATGCAACCTGCCTTCTGCTTGGTTTACCCTATATAGAACACTAGTATAGATTTGTATGAAGCAAGCAGTAAGAGCTTATGTAGAAATGTATTTGGAAAGGAACCTGAAACCATTCTGTTTTTAAAGGAACATTAAGGGTTGGAAATCATCCCTTTGCCAAGCTGATATACTAATTAGAGTTGAAAGCTATTCACTACATTTAGTATTCAAACGGACCATGCTTTAGATGAAACAATCCTTACTTTCAGATACCATTTAATTTCTTAATCTATGACTTTGTGCATGGTAAGCAACAATAGCTCTTGCTTAAAACTTTCAGGAGCTTTTATAAACTGTTAAATTCCAGTGAATAACCCAAGCTGTAGAGTGGAATTAGTACGATTATCACTTGTTTTAGTCTCAGTTCAACTGAGAGTGGAAGGCTGTTACAAGTGAAGACTTTAAAGGAACAAAGGAATAAGTAACAGCCTCCTGTTCAGGCAGCTCCTCCATTTGGAAAAGCATCAGCAGAAATTGTAGCTAATCATCAAATGAAAGAGTTTAACAAAAATGTTCTCAGAAGCAATGTCTGAATTGGAAAGGTACTGACTTACTTTGATGTCTGGAAACCTAAGTCTAAACCAAGTTCTAAGGGCTAACAAAGAGGATACAGGCTGGCCTGTTGATGATTGTTTGTGTTCTTCTCTCAAAGGATGAATATTTTTATTTGCTATTGTCAGGAAAATGTTCATAAAGTTGTATATGCAATCTCCTAGACATACATGAGGAAAACAAACTGTATGATGCAAAAAGGGCAGCAGGAAAGGTATCACAGCTTGCTGCCAAAGCAGTTGTACCAGTTGTGGGAACTTGAACTAAAAAATAAAAAACCATCCCATATAAACTGGCTCCACTTCCCTTATTTGCCATGCCTGCAGCAAGTTCTCAATCCCTGAACAGGTGTTTCCATCTTTTAAAATGTTCATTTTCTTGTCTTAACATTGCACATCAGAGCTGACACTTCAGTATAACTGGGATATAAGATTTCAACTTTTCAACTTAAAAAGTACGTTGAATTCTCAATAAATTCAACTCCATAATTCAACAATTCATGGTCTACTTGTATTTGCATGGCCAACCCAAAAGAAACAAATATTTTCCTGACTTGTTTAGATACATTAATTGAACATGTTTATGGAATAATATATGTGCCCAGAAATCTGTATTCTTCAGTTCCTCTGCCTGCACTCTCTCAAATATCCCTTGTATCATGATCCCATATTCTTAAATCCATACTGTCACATGTTTTGGAACAGCAGTATGAGCTGTGCTCATTTGCTTCATCATCCCAGGGATCCCATGCACTAACTACTACTTCAGAACGTGATCCCTTTTCTGTCCTCTCTGCCAATTTTCTCCTCATGTCTAAAATTCAATAGAGATTCTGCTCAATAATACTGAGAGCAAACTGAAATTTTATGGAGCTCTTAACAGGATTCACTATAATTCTGGCATAAGTGATAGACAAAAATACCACCTAGTTAAATGTAAAACACCATCTGTTTTCTTAGAGAATATTAAAATTAGTAAGATTTGACTTGTAGGACCTAGATTACTCTGTTTCTTCATACAGAAAACAAAAGGCAATTATGCAAACAACAAATGCAAGTACATTGGAATGCACCTATAAAATGGTTTGGATGGATTTTTTTGGAGCAGAGTAGTTGTTTGTTTGTTTGTTTGTTTGTCTCTGCAATGTATATTCCACCGCATTCTGTTAATCTGACTAATTCATTAATTCTTGATCCAAAAAACAGCTAATGCAGAAACACTACATCAGCAATCCATTTGTCATGCATCAGTATCAAAGATTTTATCCTAATGAGAAATACAGACTTGCCCATTTCAAATTATACCAAATCTAATTTTTTCAGTTCACCTAAGTAGTGAAGTAACTTCGGCCAGAATGGCTTTCTGTCTGATTAATAAATATGAAACTTCAAAAGACAGAAGAGGAGAATTTTCATAATTTTCACAATCTTGAGTGTATGACATTGCAGTGCTGCCCACTCTTGCAACTAAATGACCCCATTTTGGTAGGAGGGAAGCCAAACTTACAAGGAAAACAAGTGTGTGCTTGCAAATTTCTGGAGCAGGGTGAAAAATGTCATATCTTTAGGGAAAGGAACATAATCATGACTGCTGCAAAAAGCAGACAAGATGGTACAGAAAACTTAATGTAGAAGATGTCTCTGGAGTGAACATGTACTTAAATGATTACACATCATGAATGGTAAAGGTGTTAAGGTAAGGACCCATTTTGTCAGTACATTGATGCTGAAGTATCCTCTGCCAGGCTTGACTACAAGAAGGAAATTAAAGGAATTGTGGTAATTAAAATAGGAAAATAAAGGAATAATATCAAGAAAAGAATCACTTGGTTCACATAGTGTAGTCTGAAAACATGTGTATGGAAATTCCAAACATTCTCTAATGATTGTATATACAGACTATCTGTTATGCTATTTTAAAAAAAAGGAGTTTACTGTTTGGTATATACTACACAGTAACAGATTTATGTGAAGCTATTATAACATGAAATCCTTATCAAACCAATAAAATTGGCATGACTACTTCTCATGCAACTTAACACTCATATTGTGAGAAAATTGTGTGTGTATAGCATTAAATACTTTCTGGGGAAGACTAACAGCAACTGTAGATACAGCTGAAAAGAAAAAACAAACAAAAAAGTACAAACCAAAAGGTAGTATTTGAAAGCAGCTGAAAGATTGTGGAGACAAATTGCCCTCAGAAATGGTCTTAAGGAAAAAAAAAAGTCTTAGGACAGCAGAAACTCATCACCACTCCAACCCCTCTGTCCCTTTTGCTCTTTTCCAGATATGTATGATATTTTCAGCCTCTAGTGAATTGAGAATCAAGCATGTAACATTACAGGTACACTTCCTGAAAGAGATAATGGATTCATTTTGCATAAAGAAGTTTTAAAAAAAAATTATAACTGAAAGCCCAGTTATTGTACACTGAAAGGTTACAACCAAAATAAAGGCTAACTGAAAATCAGTGCAGAGTGCTGATGGGGAGTCTCTTGGTTTCCATATCACTCTCAGCGCACTAAACTACATGCTTGTAGGAGCAGCTATACAGCAGATCAGACTTCTGTCTCCAGGATGCCACTGTAGCATGTTGGTACTTAATGTATATGCTAAAGTTCAATATTTTAAAGCTCAGGAGAGAAAATAAAGAGACTAAAACAATAACAAGAGCTTGCTCAACAGATACACCGTCTCTTGAAAATGTTTAAGAAGAAAGCTCAGACTCCATGAACCAATATTTCTCATATAAAACAGCAACTGTATCTGTGTAATTAACAAAAATATGGGAAAACAAGCCATATTCTTTCTACCTATATCAAAGGCTTTAACTAAACACATTTTAACTACATGCAGTTAGGAACAGTAACAATTAAGTAGAATTAATTAGATGCAAAATTATAATTTCTCAGGGCTAGTAGTCTGAATGAAAAGCTAGAAGAGAATAAGAAAACTAATATATGTATAAAGAAAAAACAGTTGTGCCTTTTCTGAAATACATATGTTCAGCAGAGTTGTATGAAAATAATTAGGAAACAAATTCAAAACTATAAAATGGCTCTTGCAGTCTCCCTGAAAAGGACTTAATTTAAACTATTTTTGGTAATTTGAAGGTGCTTTACAAAAAACTATTACCTTGTGAGAATCTCCGTTTCACATTTTGGAGAGTCAAGGAACACGCTAAGGGAATGTTGCTTGTCTGGGGTCACTAAGTATCCAAGATGAAAAATTTCCAATTCTCTGAATATTTTCCAAAGATGGACTGTTAGTTCTTCCTATATGGTACAGTAAAAAAATGTTAGTCCAAACAGTGACAAGAGTAGAACACAATCTAATACTTCTAGACCACAACTAGCTACTAAGTCTAGAAATTTTATTCATTATGGAAAAAACTATTCCAAACAAATTTCTCCTTATGTCTCTGTTCCTTGGGGTTTTTTGTTAGTTTGTTTTTTTTTTTTTGGTCCCTTTTTTTTTTTTAAAAAAAACAAACATATTCAGATTAAAAAGAATTCACACATTCAGCTGCTCTGTAAATTATGAATGTTTGGAAGGAGAAAACCACAGATAACTTTGCTTGATAGAATCACATGAGCTGCTTCATAAATTGACCATGTGAGTTTGACATATTTCTCATGAGGACATTTAGCTTAGAACAAAAGTAGCTTTATTTACTGAAAGTTACTAAGAAATGCTTCAGATATTTAACAACTATATTTCTTAAAAGTCTGCCTCTGTCTCATTTGATCTTCTTGTAACAGTCTGATGCTGGCCAGACTTGGCATGCACACTGTCTACAAAAAAGCAGAGCATGCCAAGACTAAGGCAACAGAGAGGAAAGCAATTAATACTCCCAGTTATTCCAGGAAGTGGACTGATAAATAGCAGTGGTACCAGAATCAGAAATACTACTCATTTTACCTGCAGATTCTAAGCAGTTGAAAACTCTGTAATCCTAATGGATTTAAAAGCAGTGATGAAAATGTTAAATAGGATAATCAGGTGATTCGTTGTTAGATTGAGTTGTTAAAAATGTAAATTTACAACTTCAGCTTGTTGATTATTTTTGTTTTGCACGGGAAAAATGCCACTAAATATGGAAAATAGCACTCAATAATAAGTGAGTGATTTGCTTGCTAGGTTTTTTATGAGCTATGGTGAGCCAACTGCCCATTTCTTTTCTAATACACAGAGATTAATTGATGCATTGATGCTTTTCTTCTTAATTGCATAGCTGCTGTAATTCCCACTTGGTGGTCAGAATTTTATTTTAAATTTTCTGAACGCATTATGTAGGAGGAAATTTGTTACAGTTTCAGCAGTGAGATAACATTTAAAGCTGGACCAATACTTACTGCTAGATTTCTAGCATGAACAAAAGCAGAAAAAGAAAGTTTATTCTTTTGCTTCATTAAATTGTCAGCATCAAGGATGAAAAAGTGTAAAGAACAATGCAGGGAAGGAGAACATAAGAAGAAACACATGAAAGAAAGGTCAAAATACATATTAAGTAAAAAAATATATTTCTGTGCTGGAAAAAAAAATACAAAGAGCAGTAAGATGAGTGGACCTAGAATCTGATTTCTCAGTACTTAGGAAACCTTTTGAAAAATCCAAAAGCAGAAATATGAGTGAACTCAGCATATGAAAGCTGCAGAGATAAAAAGTTGCACTTTAAAATTCCCATAAGGAATTCTACCATTCAAACTGAAGTAAAGCAACAATACATAAAGCTGTCACTGCAGATGCATCAGTAATGTCACTTGTGCATAATTTGGCATCTGTTTAAACTTACTGGCAAACAGTTTTTAAAAGGAAAAACTTTGTTCTGCTCCAAACCCACAGGTCACTGCCTATTCATCAGCACTGAAAACCTCACCTTTAGAACTGCAACCTTGATCAAGATCAGACTAGAAGTTTCTTTCTAGCAAGTCTTTTGTGTGTGTTGGGCTTTTCAGTTTAAAAAGAAAATGGCAAAACTAGATTATTAGCTGACCATAACACACTGACTGTGTGAAGATTAAAAGACTGGTACTACAAAGTTAATTGTCTAAACTACTAATTTTTTTTTTTCCAAAACATACTCTGATTTTTCTAAAGTAGTCTGACTTTGGAAACATTGTCTCCAGCTCTTTAGAGCCAAACCCATGAGAATTTAGTATGAAAATTCTTCTCTTCAGTCTACAGCCACTTACTTGAGACACTTCTATGTAGATGCAAGAGATGTCTGCATTGACTTGTGTTTGGAACACATCTTGCAAAATATCATCCTTATCTTGTGAAAGAAAGCTTTTCCATTCCATGGAAAGCTTTCTACTCCTTATCAGAAACTAACAAAGTGGATTATCCCACACTCCCTGTGTTCTTTCATGCTGGGCAATCGTAAAAACTTTTCCCCTTCATAATTTTCTTTTCTTTTAATTATTCCTTTAAATCTCTCTTTGATATTTTTGTTAATAACTTCTGCTATTTCTTAATAACTTTAAATCTTGCTTAGTATCTGCAGCTACTAACCTGCATCTGCTGTTCTTATTTAAGCTGAAATAGTTATTTCAGAATTCTCTTTGTGTAAATAAAGTGTTCTTCTCGTTTTAAACACAGCTTTACCAGTTTCTGTGGTTTCCCCAGGGAAAATAATTTCAAATTTTGGAATTTAGTATTATGTTAATATATTTCTGTTAATACTATACATTATGCCAACGTCTTGATGTTCTATCATTGTAAGGAGTTATGATCTGAACTGTGTCATTATCAGATTCATAGAATTCCCCTGCTACTCCTATTGCCTCTGGGACCTTTATTTTCCAACTAGTAGTTAATAAATGAAGTAATTTAGTGGAAAATAAAAAATGAAAAAAAAACCAAAACAATAATTAGTTTAAAGCATTGCCTTTAAAGGCAGGCTAAGCATAGGACTAGAGTGATATACAGGGTTTTTAACACTTATTCCCATTGACCCAGAATTTCGGAAGTTTATAATGGATCATACAGGTAAAAGACACACACTGAAAAAGGAAAAAGGACCTGTTTTACTTATAGTAACTAGTTATTTCCTCAAAGTTCATGGTGTAATATTTATGTACTTCAAAGCAGATCACAACAGGGGACTGGTCATTATGTATATCTTATCAGCAGTAGTTTAATTATGTAAATATATTAGAATGGTGCAATTTTGGACAAAGATGTTCAACTTCATTGTCATGATATCAAACTTAGGCTGGATTTAAATCAAATTTTCAGGGACCAAGTAATACCAGCCATCTAACTTCTTACCTGAATTAATTTTCCAGCATAAAACACAAACATGTCAAAACTGTGCATGTCATACAATCACTGGAAGACAAGTCATGTAAGTACTTGCAGAGTGACAAAACACATCTGTTATTAAAATCTACCACACAGTAACTTTCTTTCACTAAAGTCAACTTGCCAGGGAATGCCAGAGTTAGCTATGAGCAAGCTTCCTAGCTATTGAAATGTAATTTTTTTTTTTTTTCCCTAAGACACATATATGCACATAAAACCCCCTGTCATGTTTCAAAATATTTTTATGTATTAATTCTATAGTTGCAGTTTGATATTCTAGGAAATTCCACAAATTTGCCTCTAGGACGAAAATACTCAAATACTTACAGCAGAAATAGGGTGGCAAAGATGATTACTTCTGTAAGCACTTCATATAGATGCAAGATACCACAGCATGCAAGAGAAATATCTTTACTACAAGGAAGTTCTGCATGGAATTAGACTGACTGCATAAACAAAGTCCTTAAAATTGACTGTGAAAATGGTGCGTGGCAGAAGGGCATGCAAAGAAGATTGCTGAGATGTCGTTCACAGCTTTTGTGTTTTACTGATATACGTTCCCTGAAAGTTAGTCAGGCATCATCCAAAGAAGGCGTGTACTGATTTGGGTATCAATTATTTCTCAGTTAATTACATTTTGCAGGCTTTGGACATTGCAGTACTTACTCTTATGTGATTTAAAATTTGTATATGTTCATTCAAACCCACATTTAATTGTTTTATTTTGTTAATCGTGTCTTAGAAGTGTTATTTTATCTGATATTTTTCTTAACTTTTTTTAATGTAGCAGAATATGTGGGAATTAATTTTATGCAATATTGTAACACAAGCTGAGTCCTCCTATACATTAATGAGAGGAAGATAATGCTCTTAGCTACTCTGTTGTGTTTCTGAGATAAGTTAAACACCTGTTAATTTTTGTAACTCTCAATATCTTTTGCCTGCTGAGCTTTCCACTTACTTTAAGGTTCCTTCTTCCTTCGAATCATTGACCTTTCTCTTTCCATCTCTTGGTATTTCCATTTCTCCATCTTTGTATGATTACAATTATTATTATTAGTATTGTTATTTGTAATCTGTTTAGCAAAAATAGTGTTCCTCATTGTGTGTGAAGCTTATTCTGAATTTTAGACAACATTATCAGTAATTAGTAAAAAAAACCAGAGAGGACTACAATGTATTACTTATAGCAAACTACAGACAGAACCTTATTGATAGGCATTGAATTATACTGAAAAAAGTGTCATTAATTTCAGTTTAAGTTACTAGATCATTATTGTGCTTCAACTGAGATGCAAATCTGTATGTTAGACAGCATCATTGCATATATTAAAAGAAAAGGTTAGGCAGAGAAAGTATAGAAAGTATAAGAACTTTCCAATAGCCTTATATTGTGTAAAATATGATGGATCTAATTCTAGTAGCACTGGTAATACTAAACAAGAAGTGATGACAAATATCTCAGTCTTCATTTAGGATTTTATGGATTAAAACTAACAGCATAAGCTCAATCATAACCCAAGCAGGAACCAAGTGGAGATGGTGTACTGCTCAGGCTATGCACCTGTTAGAAAGCAGGTATTCTACCCCAATAGCTGTTATTCAAATGATCAACTGAAGGGTGTATGTAAAGGAAAGATTTATGGAGAGAGAAATATTATTTAACTCCTTAATTTGTTGTGGGACAGATCTGTTAATAAGTTGGATGCAGTAGGTAGAAATGGGGTATTTTTTTCACCTCAATATTTCTAATGACCCATGACCTTGGAAGAACTTACATGTGACAAAAGGAATACTAAAGAGGTGGTGATATTACTCTCTGAACATTATAATTACAGGCAGTGACTCGCTTTGTCCCTTGCATTGGCTATAAGCTAAAGAGAAGCAATTCTGCTCTAATAATGTTTTGCCAATTACTGCTATCAATCAGTTTTCTGGGGCAAAAGTTAAATGCCAGAAAATGAGGTGGGTATAGAATATGAAAGAAAGCAGAAGAGATACATAAAGAAACAACCATGATAGACACATATATGTTAGCTCATGCAACTAACTACATTTTCCCAGGCTGTTTATGTAGTAGATAATCACGGATTGCAGACATATTAAAATAATAATATTGATCTGTTAAAATAGTTACTCAGGAAGTTCTTATTTTTCTTCAAGCGATAAATGTTTCACTGCCACTGCAACTGGCTACCGAGATATAAATCCTACAAATAAAGTTGTACTGTAACAAAAATCTAAAAGATAAAATTGTAATTGAAACTGAAACATTTTCAAGTAACACCCAAGTATCCTTGAGAAACAGGATGCTAACCCTAAGAATTTTGAAGTAACTGATAATAATAAGAAATTAATAATTGTTAATAATGACGTAATAAATAATGGAATGTTTTGAGTTGAAAAAAGACCTCAACAGTCATCTAGTTCCAACCCCCCTGTCATGGGTAAGGGGCATCTCCCATTAGACCAGGTTGTGCAAGGCCACTTTCAACCTGGTCTTGAACACTTTCAGTGATGGAGCATCCACAAAGTCCCTGGGCAACCTGTTCCAGTGTCTCACCACCCTTACAGTGAAGAACTTCCTCCTTACATCTAATCTAAATCTACCCTACAAGCTGTAGGCTTGAGTGACTGCAAAGCTGCCAGGCAGAAAAGGACCTAGGGGTGTTGGTGGATGGCTGACTGAACATGAGCCAGCAGTGTGCCCAGGTAGCCAAGAAGGCCAACAGCATCCTGGCCTGTATCAAAAATGGTGTGACCAGCAGGAGTAGGGAGGTGATCGTGCCCCTGTACTCGGCACTGGTGAGGCCACACCTTGAGTACTGTGTCCAGTTTTGGGGACTACAGTCCAAGAGGGATGTGGAGGTTCTGGAGTAGGTCCAAAGAAGGGCAACGGGGCTAGTAAACATGCCTTATGAAGACTGGCTGAGGGAACTGGGGTTATTTTGTCTGGAGAAAACAAGGCTGAGGAGAACCCTTATTGCTGCCTTCAACTACCTAAAAGGAGATTGTAGTGAGGCTGGTGTTGGCCTCTTCTCCCAAACTACTGATGATGTGATGAGACGAAAAGGCCTCAAGTTGTGCTGGAGAGGTTTCAATTGGATATTAGGAAGAATTTCTTTACTAAGAAAGTGGTTAGACACTGAAACGGGCTGCCCAGGGAGGTGGAAGTTCATCATTCCTGGAAACGTTCAAAAACCGAGTGGATGTGACACTTGAGGCTATGGTCTAGTGGTTAGGGAAACACTGGGAGAAAGGTTGGACTTGATGATCCTAGAGGTCCTTTTCAGCCATGGTGATTCTATGAGGGGCAGAAACAAGGTGTGATGAACTGACTGCAACCCTTATTCTCCATCCCTCTGCATTGCTTAGGTGAAGGAGTCAGAGAAAATTTGGAGCAAAGTTAAGACCAGGAAGAAGGGAGGGGTGGGGGAAAGGTGTTAACATTTGGTTCTATTTCTTATTACTCTACTCTGATTTGATAAATTAAACTAATTTCTCCAAAGTGAATGCGTTTTGCCCATGACAGTAACTGGTGAATGCACTCTCCCTGTCCTGATCTCAACCCATGAGCCTTTTGTGGCATTTTCTCTCCCCTGTCCAGCTAGAGGTAGAGAGTGATAGGTTGCTTTAGCTGGGCCCTTGGGTGTCCAGCCAGGTCAACCCACCACAACCTTCGATTAAAAAATGTGATGGTACTAAAGCTGAAAAGCAACAAGATAACATCTACAGTTTTGCAAATTCAAGTCTCTGTATGTTCAATAGTATTGAAAAAGTAACAATTAAAAACATTAGGATCAATATTCTGTGGCTTATTCTTTGACTGAGGACTTAAGATTCAACATGACAGTTCACACAATTTAGTAATGACTTCCATTAATTTAAGAATGAAATTACTGTTTAACGTTCCAGGTGGAACATTATCCTTCTTCACTAGTGTGTTTTTTTCACTCATGAAGAAATCTGCTACCTTCTCCTTTTCTTAACTTTTATCCTTCTTTCACAGCACGTTTTTAAACACCAAACATATTTCAAATGGTATTACAAAACAAGCTGATTGAACTACCCTCTTTTCCCTGTCTATAATTATTAGGGAGAAAAAAGGCAATGGCACTGTCTAGCTAGGCCTAGCATCAGCTGAGTATCATCAGTTTCCTAATCACTTGGGTTTTGTTAACTTCCCATTCACCATAAAACAAGATTCGTGCTTGTTACTGCTTGATGAAGCATTAAAGTGCTGACTGATTTGGAATCCATTCCCAGTTGAGATGATTTTTTTTTTTTAAACTTGCTATGACAGGTGGAAACAGTAGTTTCTTTGAAAAAGTGTGGATAATATGAACCGAACTTTTGCTGAATTTAATTGTAGCTCCCTTCCTTTGTGAAGCCATAATTTGTTTACACTTGACATGCATTTCTGTATTTTTATTAGAAGTATTTTTTGGAAAAACTGTCTCTGGAAGAAAAGGTATTTATTATGAAGTTCTACCCATGCTATACAGCATCATGACTCACATGCAATTAGAGCCCCACAAAATTAACTCACTATTGTTTTTCAGAACTCCATGAAACTTCAGTACCTGATAATTAAGGTACTGAAGAGCTATAAAGATCAACACAGAGTTATAAAATTAATCCCTTAATCAAAGTCACTCAATCACTCAAATACTTTCCTTACTTTACGTATGAAAGGACAACAGTCCATAATAACCAAAAAGTGCAAACCAAGTCTAATCAAAATTTAGAATCACATTCTCACCCCTCAACTTTAATTACATTACCACATTTTCAGCAAAAGACATTATGAAATATATTTTTGTTAATGACCGGTATTATCATCTGTGTATATCCTTTACAAAGACTCTGCTTTACAGACATACCAATAGCCTTATTGACATTGACAACTTTACAACTTTATCTCAAAAATAGTAGCTGACCTTTAATTGTCTCTTTCTTTTCAAGATCTCTCTAGATGAGATCACTTCATCATCCTCCTGTTTTATTTTCATCTAATAACAATAAATATTTATTGTCAGTCTTTAGGAGAACATTGAAGATCCAAGAGAGGGCAGCAAAAGCCTGTCATCTTTGGGCTTGTTTTTTTTTTTTTCCCTTTCCTAGTAAGACTACACTCTGTACTAGCAAGGTTTAATTCTTAGAGAGACATCTTAAAATCACAATATTTTGGACATGTAGGTCTATATGATTAGTGGACAAGAAGGTTCTATGCAAGCAGAAGGAAGGTTTTATTTCCTATGATATATTCACATAGAAAAGTATTAGTTATTTCTCAGTAACAGCACTTTTTATGGCAGGGCTCTTGGTAGGGCAAGACTGAACAAGAACAATTAGGTAAAATGACTCTTTTTAAGACCAATTAATATAGAATTACCTGGAAGGTTTCAAAACTAGATGGCTGAGAATTTGTTTTGATTGTATCCAGAGCAAAGGGCAATTTGGCAAATCAAGTGGGCTATTTAAAACCCATTCATTCTGGAGGAGGAAAACCCAAACAAACCCACAAAGCATAAAAAGCTTCTGCATGACAAATAATCCTCACTCATAAGACTGATAATCCTTGACAACAATCAATAAAATGTTTCACAGACCTCCAACTTACTCTAAACATATCTGGGATAACAATTAATAATGTATACTGCCTCTTTGTTTAAACTTGCTGGACTGGGACTTTAATATTGGCAGTATTTATAATACGCTTCTCTTTTACAACAAAATTTTATGTTTCTCCTCTTATTATACCATCTAGTGGAAGTGTTTTATAGAGACACAATTATCCTATGCATTATTTTAAATAAAGAAATCCTCTTACAAATTAAAAGCGTACTTCCTGCCCTGTAAACATTTATATATTTAATTTATATACTATGGGTGATCCCACTGTATGAATCTTTGAATGGCTACCTACTTTAAGTCATAATAGCATGACAGTAAAAAGCATTACATTTTATCTTAATTTCAGAGACAGAGAAATAACTACAGATATAAGTAACAGAATAATCCTTCAAGTAGTAGTGAGCAATGAGTTCACATCAAATATTTAGAAATTCATATGACTATCACACATTTTTTTTAATAATTGCTGAACTTTTTTAATTAAAAACCTCCAGTTTCAAGAATTCCATATTTACTGATCATTGTTAAAATTTTATTTCCAAGCAGCCCTTGAACTTTAGAGATGTGTTATTTTAAACACTTGTCATCACTAAACTTTCTGTGAGAAGATACATAGGGCCTCTAAGCCTTGGACTGGAAGATCACTTGGTGAAACTGCTACCCCAGGAGCAATTATAAATTCTGATATTTTGACTCTCCATTGTTATACCTCGTGTGCTAACAGAAATATGATACACACAGTTGTGAAGGGGAGATAAAGGCAAATCCTGCACCCATGGGACATGGGCAGCTTTACCTTTACAATCTCTTACAGATAACAGCAGTTGTCTATTTCTTGTGCAACAACCCTAACTTTAGTTTGGCTGCAGAGCTGATTCATGAGAGTCTGGACCAAAGATTGTGACATTTTGAAGACTATTATGTCCCACCAACCCCTCCTATTTCAGTCTGCAGCAGTTTTGAACCTGTCTGTGCAGGATTCAGAAAGAGACAACTAAATCTGAGAAGACCGAGGTCTCCTGTGCACTGATGCAGCACAGCATCAGCTCCTCCAGATTTGCTCCCCCCGTTTCCATACGCTGCTTGCTAGGGAAGGTGGTGTTTAACTATGCTTGTAAGCATCAAGTAAACAAGAATTTACTGTTTGAAATTGTTATTAAATATTTGTAGATGGCAGATCAACCTACCTCCTCTGAAGCCACAGTGTGCCTGAAGCAGTCTGGCCTGGCGGTCTGTCCCTCAAAAAGTGGGGGGCTGCCTGGTTCCTTGGCACCCCCCAGCACAGCTGAGGGCCCTCAACCAGTGTGGAACACCATGATTTTGAGCATGATAGCAGGATCTCTCTGTGCAATTAGTACTAAATTGCCAAGACCAACGCTGTCTAATAGCACAGAGCCTCCACAAACTTAAGTAAGTCTAATTAAGCATATATTTATTAAGCATTTTTTCAGGGACCTGTGGTAACTTGCTTGTGGTCATCCTAGCCACCACTGGCAGCCTCGCCTTGTGCTGGGTAGACCAAGATGGTCATAAGCCTCCTGAATCCGTCCCAGGAGAGTGCTCCTCAGGGGGCAGCCTCTGCTCCTGGTGAGGTCAGTGACTGGTGCCTTTGTCACCTGGGTGCCCCACTGCTCTGTCCCCAGGACAACACTGCACCCCGCTCCAGAGCCCTTCCAACAAGCCCCTTCATTCTTGGGGGCACAGAGGAGATTGCCATACAATTGACCTAGGATCTGAAGCAATCCTGCTTTCCTGGAAAGGATGTGAGGAGAAGGAAAAAGGCAGGATGGTTCCTTTCACCAGTGCCCCAGGTCTCGTTACTCTGTTCATATCATGGAGTACCCACATTCCCTCTGCACAAGCATGGCAAAATCAGTTACGTTTGTTTGTAACTCATCCCAAAATCTCCTGAAGGTGAGGGGGGCCTTAGAAAAGCAGAGCAAGGTTCAGCTGTCAAAGCTTGGGGAGTCAGGTGCAGGTAGTGTGTGGGAAGGCTGCTGTCTGAACTTTTTAATGTGTTTAGAAAATAAATAAATATGTTTTTGCATTCATTAGCAAATTGTTTCCCTACCAGATATTTGTTTTTTTTTTTATATACTGAGCAAAATCTATGAAACATGCACAGATGAAATAGCATAACTGGGGAGTGATGTGTTGTTGGTGGTTTGTTTTTTTTTTTTTTTTTTTTGTTAATACAGCTGAAGTAAGAAGAATCTGAGCAAGCAGTTCAAGGCTTGCATGGACGTACTGAACAAATGCTGCCAGCAGACAGATCCTTTTATATGTAATTATGGAAATACAATTAAAGACAGGTAGATGAGGAGACCTCTGGTGGAGGAAAAGTACTGAAGAACAGGTTTGCTGCACTGGAAAATTAGGAGGCGAAAAACAGTAACAAAGGAGAAGCTGAATATTCTACCAGCCCTAGATATTATTAATTTAAAAATACAGCTGTAAATCTTATTTGTCATTAGGATTCCTTGGACTACCATTGAGCTTACCCCATCTTTGTTGCTCTCTTGAAATAAGGCTGTCAAAATTTCTGATCCTGGAAGTCTGGAACAAGTCAAGACATGGAATAAAGAACATGCCTAGGAGACAAATTTAATTTAGAAAATGTTACTATAAGGATTTATAATAGTGAGACCCAATTATGAGTTTTAAACAATTTATCTGCCAGTATCATATTATTTGCAATTCTTTTTTTTTTTTTTTTAAATGCCAGGTAAGGTAGTTTATTACAGGGGCAGCTGGAAATTTGATCAGTATGTGGACATTTGTAACAGAAATAAATGAAACTGTTTAAAGGAACCAGAAAAAAATGACAAAGCAAAGATTAAAATGAATGGCCTGAAATAATAACAACAACAACAACCAGGAACACCATTCCCAGTGGTCCACTGATTTCAGAATAAAAGTATATGTCAGGAACAAGAAGGCTACTCTATCCTAGGAGGATAGTGCATGTCTGCAGACCTTGCTGTCTGCCAAGACAGGCATGGTAACAAGGCTGCAGGACACAACACATGCTCTTCCTTGGCCTGTTTTCCTACAAGGCAAATAAGACATTGAAACCTATGGAAGAAAACACACAATGAACAGCAATCTTGCCTAAAAGCCTGTTCATAACCTACTGCATTGTTGCTGATTGAGAACTTCAGGGATGTGATAAAGACTGGATAGTGGAATCCCTTATAGTCAGCAATGTACAGAAGTGATTCTGGCCAAGCTGCTTGGCCACACATACCTTGGAGCTTGTATGTGACTGTCAGTGAATGAAATCTATGGGAAACTAAGTGTAAGTTTATAAAACAAACTTTAGATATTACTGTAAATAAAGAATGCTAACTAAAAACTTGCACAGAACATTGGTATACAATTTTTTTCTATAAGGAAAACAACCCAAATCCATTAGCAGAAACATGAAACGAGTAGGCAATGATTCAAAAATTATGTGTGCATAACTAAATTTATTATCAAAGTTTTATGAAACACTACCTTTAGAAGCATTAAAGTTGGTAGGGCTACTGAAAGATGGTTTGTTGTGCAATTATTGTTGAGATTAATTCACACGTAATTTTCATCTTACACCTGCATGGCCACAGCACTCAAAATTGTCACTTAAGATCTCCCCAGTTAAGCTTCATATAAATTCAAATCTGATGTTTAAAAAAGGTGGAAAGAGAACATCTAGTATTTCTAGCTGCATTTTTGGTACATTCTTAAGGCTAGAAAATAGCTTGTACAGGGAAGAAACGTAATTCTGTTGAATGCTCAGAACAACTGGTGCTTGCAGACTTCCACTCTGTAACTATAGAGTTCATTACAGACACTTTATCTGATTAGCAAAGCCAGTAAGGTGTAATTTCTTTGATAGAAATTGGTCTCCAATTTGTAAAAGCAACTCAGCTAGATGTTTATGCAAAGCTTTATAAAAAAAATTGCAAAGGTATATGTAAAAATACTCATTATTTCTAAAGGTATGAGTGAGGGGTGAGGGGAGCAGGCCTGGGGGCGGGGCTGTGCCGTGGTACCCGCCACAGCAAAGGGGAGGCGTGGGAGGGAAGCGCAGGGCGGGTGGGGAGGTGCTGCGAGCTTTCAAAGAGTTTTTGGGGAAAAAAACCCCAAACAAACTAGCGAAAGGAGGCTCGGAAGAGTGTGTTAGTAATGTCTCAGAAAGGAGACGCAGGTTTTCCTGCCCTCTCCTGTCAGTTTGCAGCTAGCGACTCAGTGCATTCTCTATTCTCTAAGGAGAAGATGCAAGACCTGGGAAACAACGGCACGTGGAAATACAGAAGGAGCAGAAAAGAGATTTGAAGTGGAATTGCTAAGGTTTTAGGTAAGCTGGCGTAGATATCTAGCAAGTGGAAAAGCAAACGGGGTGTTGACAAGTGGTTCTGTGGAGGTGGGGAGAGAAGAGTGGGTATTTCACCTCAAAGTATCTTCACACTAGTTGTAACACTGGAGGGGGTGCAAGGTAAAAGGTTATCTGTGTACTGTGTTTCTATGCACAGTACTTTATGTTATTTCCTTCAATTTTCTGTACTGGACTCTCTGTAGTACTTGAATTTCATTGCAGACCTATGGTAAGATCAGAAATACTGCACCATGGCTTTAGAAGAAAGCATTTGCTACATTAACCTTAAAATTGCAATCCTTTAGTGCCCCGTGTGTAAAGTTGGTTTTTTTTTTAATTTCAAAATAGTGTTGCATAGTGACGTGTGGAAACAGACTCTATAACTTGAAAGTTATACAGTAGGTATGTTTATTGCACGCAGATGCATGGGGGATCGCTCCACCACAGACGTGCATGCCCGAAGTGGCAAATTATTTTGTATTTATACAGTAAAACATTACACATTTAACTGATGCTTATACATATTCATTACCTAACCCCACCTACCCCTGCTTCATATTAAAATTAGCCTCGCTTCGTATTATAATTAACTCATCAGTACTTTGTGCTTGCGCCGATCCTCCTGGTAATTGTGGGCCGGGATCTTCGAGATGTGGGCGGTGGTCTCTGGGAGGAAGGCCGTATATCCTCCTCGTGATGGACCTTTCACCTCTCGTCTGGAATGTGGTGA
>NW_008627924.1:0-4620 GCF_000691845.1 Merops nubicus | reverse complement strand
AAGAATGAGGGCTTGCTTCACACAGGTGGGGAGAATAGGAATGAGCCATGAAATAAAAATAAAATGAGAGTAAAGTTGGTAATATGAAAAGAAGAACAGAAAATAGGGGAGGAAAAAACCAAATCAAAACAAAACTGTGAAAGTCAAGGAAGAAGAGAAGGGAATAACAAACAAAACAAAACAGTGAATGGTTTGTTTTCTTACTACTCGTTGAGGTGCTGACATAATGATCATTATAAATGTCAGTGTTTGTGGCTCAAGGATACCATTCCAGAATCCAATTAGTCTCAAATCTTTAATTAATGACCTTTATTGTGTACATCTGTTTCATGAAAATTTTTGGCCTCTCAAAGTTGGATATAAGGAATGAAATCATTGCTTATTCAGCATAGACTTCTCAACCTTTCTACAATATCTATAAAGTACTTAGTAAATATTATTAAACTGAAAGGTAAAAAAGGAATTTAGGTGGTCTTGTATAATACAGCAATTAAACATGGCAAATGTACTTAAATGTCATAAAGTCACAGAGGAGAAAATAAAAGGCTCCTTCCTTCCTTTGCTCTCTTCTCCTTTTCCCTCTTTTCCCTTCCTCCTTTCTTCCCTTCCTTCCTGCCTTCCATCCCTTCCCTCCTTCTTTCCTTCTTGTAAATAGTAAAACTATTTAAGAAGACATGCTTCTTTAGAAGAACATATATCAATGTGGTCCCATAAATTGATGCTATTCTATGTAAACAGGCACACACACAAAAGCATATGCAAGTACATATTCTCTGTCACAAAACTTTTAAAGTCAAAGAGAGATTACAGAAAAAAACAAAGTTATAATGCAGTAGTAGCAAGTCTGAGAAGATGAGTGACTAGGAGAGCAATAACCCATACAGAATGTTTCCTTTATTGTTACTCTCTTCTCCTCCAAGAAAATATATTTTTTTTTTTCAAATTTAGACTTAAATTTATAGATGAAAGAAGTAAAAATATTCCTTTCTAATATAAACAAGATCCCATAGCCAGAAAGGATCTGACATTCTCTTTGAGAACCCAGCTTACATCAAATCTCTCCAAGTACAATAGATGAAAAAAATTCTTGAAGAATATTTTAAAACAGGTAGCAAATGTAGGAATATGATGTCATATATCAAGTTATATGTATCTACAGGGTGTGTGTGTTAGGCAGAAAGAATCAGCAGGACTTAGGTTCAGGTATGAAAATTTAGCGAGAAAGCTGAATTGAGGTTTTATATATGCATTACATGTCTTACTAAGGAGTAGATAAAATTAATCTCATTTTAAGCTAAATAAACTAAATACCTTTGACTCTTTTCATTGTGAATGGTCAAAATTAATATTTTGAGCCTGTGACCATCTCATGAGATCCCTTTTTCCTTCTGTCAGCATGTATCTAAATTCTTTTCAATATATTGGCCAAGTCCAAACATTTAAGGGAGAGGTAGAAAACTCAGCATTCCACTAAATTATATTTATTGCAGTTCCCAGCTGGACTGGGAGAATCTGAATATGTTCCTACTGACAAAAAGGAAGAACAGAGAACACAATCATCCGCTCTGTTTGGAAGCCAAGTTCTCGCCAGTCTTTGCATCTGTACTAATTTGTATCAACCACCATTAGATCTGAACTATTTATGTGAGTGACTGTATTTTGCATAGCCAGTAGCAGTAATGATATTGCAATTATGATACCTCAAAAAGTATTGCATTACCATCAAGCATTTTAATGTTCTGAAAGTTCTGTACTGGTACTAGTATGACTAGCATAGAGATGCCAACAAATATAGAGCATAATGAGTTTCTCAAGCTATATCTGGAGGCTGAGGCTTTACAGGCTGGATTGATGTGCTGAGAGAAATTGTATGAGCTTCGCCAAGGCCAAGTGCTGGGTCCTGCACTTGGACTACAACAACCTTATGCAAGTTACAGGCCTGGAGAAGAGTGGCTGGAAAGCTGCCCAGCAGCAAGGAACCTGGGTGTACTGATCAACAACAAGCTAAATATAAGCCAGCAGTGTGCCCAAGTAGCCAAGAAGGCCAACAGCATCCTGGCTGCTATCAGAAATAATGTGGCCAGCAGAAGTAGGGTGGTGATTGTCCTCCTGTACTTGGCACTGGTGAGGCTGCACCTTGAATACTGTGTTCGGTTTTGGGCACCTCAATACAATAAAGACATTGAGGTGCTGGAACAGGTCCAGAGAAGGACAACTAAGCTAGTGAAGGTCCTAGAGCACAGGTCTCATAAGGAGCAGTGGAGGGAACTGGGGTTGTTTGGCCTGGAGAAAAGGAGGCTCAGAGGAGACCTTATTGTCCTCTGCAACTACCTGAAAGGAGGTGGTAGCAAGATGGGTGCTGATCTCTTCTCTCAAGTAACAAGGGATAGGACAAGAGGAAATGTTCTCAAATTGCACCAAGGGAGGTTTAGATTGGACATTAGGAAAAATTTCTCCACTGAAAGGGTGATCAAACACTGGAACAGGCTGCCCAGGGCAGCAGTTTTATCACCAATTCTGCACATGTTTAATAGTCATACAGATATGGTGCCTAGGGACATAGTTTAGCAGTGAACTTGGCAGAGTTAGGTTAATGGCTTGACTCAATGATCTTAAAGGTCTTTTCCAACCTAAATCATTCCATGATCTAGCCTACCAAACAAAAGAGGGTAAAAGTAAAAAAAGTCTACTGCACTCTCATAATTCCTGTTACTTAATTATCTTAGGTCTGTGCTTCAACTACCTCTCTCCAAAACAATGTGTAGTCTTCATTCAACAGATAGTTTGCTCCAGAAACTACCTCCCAAAAGCAGTATTAATAAGAGACCAGCACTTGTAGCTTTCTCATATATGTACTTTTTTCAAACAATCTCACATGATTTCATGTCACAGCAAGATGCAAGCAGTGCAAACGTTCAGCTTCATGTTCAAAAAATAAAATAAAACCACAGCCCAGCAGGTTGCCACACCATGACACAACTATGCCTAAAACTGAAGAAAGTACACAAAATAGTATTATATTATAAAGCTACATGGGTACTACAAAGGATCTAGTGGAGATCCAGAGCTAGATGCTGTGTCATAGGGATGCAGCCATTCTTCTCAAGAAGGATGAAAGCTTTGCAGATTAATTCCATGGGTCACTATTACTTGACATCTTGCCCAAGGTCTGGTTCCTTGAACCTGAAGGAGTATTCATACTTGCTCTCCTCTCATACTGCATTCTTGCTTGTTGAGGAGGATAAAGGCTATGCAAGGAAGAAGACAATCTATTCCTGGGATCTTTCTTATATTATAAAAGCTACTGCAAAAGGTGGCAGGGAAAAGGACAGTATCTGTTCCTTCTCTGCCATGTTGTGGTAAGCTATCCAGCACACCTTTGATTTCATTCAATAATTGTAGCAATAATTATCGCTCTTAGTCTCCTCACATATATAGCAACTTGGATTTAGTCTAGAAGTTTTGAAAGGACAATGAGGAGCTCTTCCAATTGGAAACTGAGAGGCAGAAGTGGAAGTATTTCAATTATCCTCTTCCTTTTCCACTACCTGATATTGGAGAAAGGATGATGGCTATCTATTTTAAATGCACATATCATAATACTGAAATAAAACTGAAGTCATTGACAGCATATAGAAGCAGTTTCTTAACTTAAACATTCTGTCTTAGAAGAAAGGATTTTAAGAACTAACCATAGTTGTACTAGAAAATGACACCTTTGAATACAGAAGGTTGGAAGGACCTCTGGAGATCATCTAGTCCAACTTCCCTGACAAAGCTGTGTTGCAGTGCGCCTCCTGGAGACAGAGGTTTCTGTTGCCTCTTTGTCCCCAGACATGGGCACACATCCAGAATTTTCCACCTTTCCCAGGTTGTGGTTGGCTTAGCCACCACAAGACCTATCCCCTAACACCCATTGGACCCCTGACCTGTAGGTAACCCATCTCTGTATCCTTACAGGACAATGCCTTTGTAAACCCACCTACCAACCTGTTAAAAACCCCTGGCCCCAAGGCCACATGCTCTTTCGCTTCTCCCCTGGGGTGGGTGCTGTTTCAGTGCCTGCCTCAGGTGTTTTTTGTTTGTTATTTTCATGTTATTAAAACCTTTTATTCTGGAAGAAAGCGATCGTTGCCCATCCCTCCTTTACTCGCCACTGTCCTCCTCTTTGCTGAAGACCACCCTGGAGGTACTACTGGGGTCCCGCTAGGGGTGTTTTCTTCCCGGGCAAAACCAGCGGGTTTAAAACCCTCTGCAAAATATATTTTTGCATAATAATAAGTGGTGCTTCGAACATGGATTCTTATATTAAGAGGACATTTCGAAGATGGTTCAGTGTGCTCTCAGCTGAACCTAGGACTGACTGTCTGGCAAAAACTTCGTTTTAGTTCAAGCTTGTGCCGGGTTTTGGGTACGTTAAAAACCTGGATTGGGTCGAAGGTCAGCGAAACTTCGGCGGTGTGAGAACCAGAGAGAGGTACTCCACACAACTGGTATCCCCAGTTCACCTGAAAGATGGTGGAAAGCTCCAGTCCGCTGCGAGGAGCTGAGAGCAGAAAAAAGAAAAAGAAAACTCCCCTGGGCTCCATCTGAGTTGTGAGGCGGCACGCGGGACCCGCG
>NW_008627923.1:8732-10603 GCF_000691845.1 Merops nubicus | reverse complement strand
TATATAAATTTACATTATAAATGCTTTGTTTATTCCAGCTAAAGAGGAACAAACCTAGGCACAGCCTATTAGAACATCTGCTGCAGAAATCTGAGCAACCTGATGCTTCAGAGAGGAAATGACTGAAGAACAGCTCCACAGGGGATGGTTTGGATGGTTGTCAAGGTAATGTCACTTTGGTTCTCTAAATCTGTGCTTTTAAAAAGCAGTGAGATTGTTGGAATGGAGTTTCTCCAGGCAGAGCCTAATCCAATATGAGGATGCTTTTTTATCAGCTTTATAGCTGAAGGTCATTCCATAGAGTATCCTCTTCTAAGGATCCAGACAATGATTGGGGCAGTCTATGGAAACATTAAATTCAAGGAGATAATTGCTCCATTGTTAGACCAGTTATACAAAGAAATATACGTGTTGGTGGTGACTCCTAAAAACAGTAACAATGAAAGCAAAAAAAAAATTAATAGTTTCAATGAATAGACAAAGCTGATACTAACAGTCTCCAGATTTTCTAGGCTTTTATTTCTTCTTATATTGATGTTGTGCTTGGTTTTATTATCGCTAAAAGAGAGAAGGCTAAATTAGCACTTTAGTCCACTTAAGGATAAAAAAAGCAAGGTAGGGTGTATTGTCTCAGATATTAAGGCACTCCTGTATATGTCTGAAGGATACTGTCTTCTGGTAAGCTTTACCTCAGAAATGGGTTTATAAACTACTCTTTCATTTGTGCTTTCTTGATAGTAGCAGAACATGATGTATCTCTCTTGAAGGAGAGGTTATACAGGTGAGGAGTTTGCTCTGCGTAAAGTCTGTATTTTCATAAAAGCGGCTCAGTTATATGTAGCTCTATAAGATGCTGCTGCTGTTGGCAATGGAAAAAATAAGCTATGGTATTCCTCTTCTCCTTAGTTAATAATGTAATGCCTCTTCTAGACTTCAGAGAAAGACAGCAAGGCATCCAGGAGCAAGAATCAGACAGAAGTAGGAAATTGATCAAACAATTTAAGGAAATACTGAGTAGAGCTGGAAAAGTAAAATCCACAGGTGTTTAGGAAATTGACCTCAATAACAGCCACCCTGGAGACATGCCATCTTTACATGCCCATTAACACAGCACTGTCAGCCCATTGGAGCATAGACAAATCCAGCAGTATGGTAAAGCATGTTCTTTGAACACTGTGTCATGTATAGTTTTGTACTGTCAAGGATGACTGATGTGTGCTAACAAATACAACATATAATAAATGGGCCACAGCAGTACTTTAGAAATAAGAGTGAGCTGGGCTGTGGAAGGGGTGTGCACCCAGGAAGCCAATCGCAGCAGTCAAATTCTGTATGGCAGACAAAGCTAATGCAGTGATAGCAAAGACATGAGATTTTACCTCTGTGTTTGTTTTAAGTATCCGTTTAAAATGAACATCCAGGAAAGAGTTTGGGAGAATTTTTCTTGTGTAATCCTGCAAAGTGCTACAGCATGAAAAATGGCTGTGGCTCATACACACTCTTAATAAGGGAATAATTACTGTGTCAATGCAAAAATCATGTTTAATTAACTCTCTTCCACTGTCCTCTCCCAGCTTCAACCCTTCTGTTACCCCTTAAATCAACATTCAGCAGCTGAAGTTCAGCCATGACATGAGATCCAACTCACTGACTTATTTCTTACAGGTTACTGATTGTGGACTACTTATCTCACTCCTCGAGATCAGAAGAGGTTGTCCGTGTTGTTATCAGGCAGACAAGTGCTCAGACCACCAAAACTACTGGCAGTTGTGTTTGCCCCCAAGCCAGGCAGGGTGTGATGGGCAAGAGCCCACAGGCAGCACACGGACATGGGTGTACTGGCTCTGCCCCACACTGCTGTCATGTAGTGA
>NW_008627923.1:4735-8701 GCF_000691845.1 Merops nubicus | reverse complement strand
TCCTGCACTGCCTTTGCCAGGTAAGAATGTATAGGTTTTCCTTGACAGTTTTCTATAATATAGGTGACATTTATTTTTCATCTATTATTAGCTGCTTCTTTCTGAGGTATCACAGTTCTTTGTACACAGCCTTTCTCTCAGCTAACACAAATTCTTATGGGAAGAGCTTGCCACTTTATCCTATTAAGAGTTTTAGATTTCCTTTCCACTACTCTAAATGACAAATGCAGAACTCAGCATTGCTGAACTGAGCAAATAAGAGGAATTAAAGATTCATTTTAGTTACTCTTTCATTAAAAAAAAAAAAACAAAAAACAAAAAACAAAACAAACTTTTAAAAAAAAAAAAAAAAAAAAAAAAAAAAACAAAAAAAAAAACAAACAAACAAAAAAAAAAAAAACAACAAAACAAAAACAAAGTAGTCAGCTGAGACAAGAGGCACAACCTTAATACAGGTTAAGTTATTTTAATCTGTGGATTTCCGTGATGATAGCTGATTTTTCCCATCTGGGCATAATAAAGATGTTCCCTATCATTTTTTTTTTTTTTTTTTTTTTTTTTTTTTTTTCTGAAGCCGTACTGCTAGCAGTAGAGAATTCAAGTGAGCAAAGTAGCTTCATGCAGATGTCCCTGAATTGTCTTCTGGTAAACTAGCTGTGTAGAACCATGATGATAACTTCCTTACAACTCTTCACAAGACCATTGGTTAGTGAACAGGTAATGTTCTCCTCATGCACATGTACCATAGCTTCTGAACCACTGCCCTGTAGTTCATTCACTCTTCCAGACTTATACATAAGGTACTTTCTTCTTACTAGTTTTATTTCCCAAAGCAGGCAGAAGTAGATCACAATCCACCCTCTTTATTTTCTGTCCTAAGTGTTCTTCTCAGCTGTTAAAAAACATAAGCTTACAAATACAAGAAATATCTGTTGCTTTGCCTCTCTGTAGTCCTGCATGTTCAGTTCCATCTTCCTACATGTGTGCAAATACAGAGGTATGCAAGAGCATGCATGTACACACGTAGACCCCTACCTGCACTCCTCTATCCCAGCTTATCTCCGTGAAAAACACAAATGCATCTCCAGCTGCCAGTTAAGACAACATTCAAATTTTCAAAGGAGTATGGTCTTATGTATTTGGTTTACTTGCTGATAAGGCTTTTAGTGAAGTGTTCTCACTGTATCTTCCTTTTTTGCCTTATCTACCTCTGGAGTTACTTTCTATGACTCAGATGAATCTTTGTCCTAATGATTTTACTAGTGAAAGCTACAAATCATTATATTTGTATACAGGACTCTCAGAGTTAATGCTTTCCTCCATAACAGATTTTGAAACAAGTCAGTGAGCCATCAGCAGGATTGTTCACTAGAATGGCTATAAACAGTGCTAAAACAAAGTTATATCACATTAAATGAATCACTTCTCTGTGGGGAAAAATGCAGCATAAATTGAGAATAACTAAACAAATGTTTTCTATTGTGAATGGAGTGTTTCTACGGTTTGGAGTTTTTTTGTAAGTGTATCAGTATGCTGTGACTAACTATGCAAAATAACGTACATAGGCCATAAAATTTTGCTTACTTAAGAACAACAATCTTTGCATCTTTTAGTCTCAGTTCCAGTTAGATTGAGAAAATATTTTTCTGACTGTTTTGGATAAAGTTTAGCAAAGTGTTATTTCACAGCACAGGCAGGTGAAGCCAACTATTTATATATTTCAGATAATGCCAAATGACCCCAGAAAACATCATTGCAAATATTCAAAGCTAAATGTTCTTCATCAACTTTGGGGTAATTCTATTAAAAGAGTATAAAGGCTTTTGGATCAAGTTTTTCATTTTCATTACTCAGATTCAGATGCAAATGGCATGACCTGAAACTTTATCAGAACACTTTCATGTGTATTTTGAAGTATTTAATTAAGTTTTCAATTAATCATTATTTGAATATTGGCCCTCCTGCTGCTGAAATATATTTGAATAAGAATTAGGCCACGTTTAAACTTACATTAGTAAATGTACATTAAGCTTTTAATAAAAGCAAACTCCACAAGCATTGCATTCAGGCCCTGCACATGAAATGAAAAAGAATCCTCAGATTATGTGTCTCTATTTAGGATAACTCCATTTCAATTTAGTTAAATTCAATTATAGTTGTGTTGAATCTAGGTGCATAATAATCCATGTAAAATGAGCTGAATTCAAGGAAGATTCTTTCTTCTTTGCATGCTTTGTGTATTTCTTCATATACATAGTAAATTATATAGAATGTATTCTAAGAAAGCACTGTTCTAAAAAAAAAAAGAGTAATCTACACAATTTAGACTGAAGCTGTGATCTTTGCAGTTACAATATTCCTTCTCTTATTATTGGTAAGCTTTGCAACCAAATATAGCATGATGAGAATGTCTTAAAATTTGAGGACTTGAATATTTTTGTATGTGCCAGTCTCCCTCTTTGAAAACATTCTTAAGAAGAGGTACAAGAAAGAACAGAAGAAATGCTCATTTTTAGATAGTGCTCACATCTTAGCCATGTGAGAGTAATTGCCTGAACCTATTGTATCAAAAGCAATCACAATTGTGCCAGTCCACAAAGAAGCAGAAAAGCTGAAATTAAAAAATACACCTCTGATAGGGAATTTTCCAGAGCTGATCTAGAAGGCTATTAGCACCTCAAGATAATGGTCGACTATTTTTTTTTATTTCATACAATTTTTGGAGTTTCCTATTTTTTTTTCTTATACTGTTCTTTCTACAAAACTCCATGCAAAAAAACAAAAAAAAAAAAAACAAAAAAAAACCCAAACAAAAAAAACCCAAAACAAAACAAAACAAACAAAAAAAAACTGATTCAAATATTGCAAACCATATAGCTGAGTGGAATTCTGAAAAAGCTAGTGTGGCCCTAGAGGAACACAAAGACATGGACCCACATGGTTCCCCATCATTCCTGTAAAGAGGCATGTGCCCTAACTTAGATACCATGATGGCATTTGCAAAGGAAAACACAAGTGATATTTTGCAGACCAGTGATTAGAACCAGTTCAGCTATGCTGTTTTCAACCAGTTTGGCACAAAATAAGTTTAAAGTGTTTCTCAGATGAGAGTAAGACCTGTTCTACTCTAGCAGGTGACTGTACTACCTGGGAAACAGTGCTGTAAAATTAGGACAAAATAAGATTTGTATACAACGTATGTTATAGTCATAGAATGATGTAGTCTGGAAGGAACTTCTTAAGATCCTCTGATGCATACCCTTGCCCCAAAGTGGGTTATTGTCATGGTCAAATGAGATTGCTCAGGGTCTTCTCCAGTTCAGTTCCGAAAATCTCCAAGGATGGAGACTCTAAACCTTCCCAGTAGCTTGTGCCAGCATGTGGCCACTCTTAATGGCTTTTTCTTTTCTTTGTATCTAGTTGGGATTTCCCTTGCTGCAGCCTCATCTTTTAAGTGTGTGCCTTTGAAAGCAGTTTGTCTCAGTCTTCCTCATCACTCATTATGTAGTTGAAGACAGTTGTATCACACACAGTTCACAGTAAGATACTTGATAATTCACCACATTAATCAAGGGTCTGAACATTGCAGAGGATTCAATTTGCTTATTAGACTTTCCAAACTTATTGCTTACACTTAAAGATAATTTAAGAAAAAGGCTGAAAATAAAAAAGAAAATGTCATTCATTATTAGAGGTAACTGGACAAAAATAAACACTGGTTTTATATTTACTCTCTCATCTTCCATTCCAGAAGCTTTTCACATTTCTATAACATAGTTAATTCAGGATATTAGCTAGACAAATTGTGAGTATGACAGTGACAAAAATGTAAAGACAGTAAGCAGCATGTGAATATATGACTATCCTTATAAAAAAAGAAAGTTAATCTTTTAATATTTTTTTTTACATATTCCAAAATACGTTTTTCAACACAGCAAGATATTATCCTCAATTTTATGGGGGGGG
>NW_008627923.1:0-4704 GCF_000691845.1 Merops nubicus | reverse complement strand
TTATTTGGGGGGGGGGGGGGGGAAAAGTGAACGTGTCCAGGATGTTAAATGAACCATAAAGTACCTTTGGTACCTTTTAACTGTTGGTTCCTATGGTAATATTAACTAATGACCACTTTCTGAAGAGTAGAAGAGTATCAGCATTCCTCTTGGTCAAAGGAGTGGTAAAACTCCAAATATCCTTGTGCAAGCACTGGAAAATTACAGTCTGAATTCTTAAATGTTTTGAATAGACTTTATTTTGCTGAAGCCTAATGTCTGTAGGCTATTTATGATCACTTTTTCTGTTTGTTTCATAGTATTTCTGTTAGTATGCAAATGAGCGTTCCAAATTAAATCAGCACCTATTAGGTGAAGATATTTTAATGATGTCATGTTAAGATACCCACATAAACAAGTGTAACATAGGGCTTTAGGAGCTATTTTCTGGATATGTAGTGTAAGTTTTTGGTTCTCATTTAATCTTGATCATCTTTATAGCTCAGGTATTAGATGTGTTGATTATCATAAATAAATTCTTTTATGTAGAAAAGTAATGCTTTGAGGAGGAAACAGAGTTATGAAATATTTATCACTGTAAGACTTTTTTTTTTTGTGGTGTATAGGACATGCTTGAAACTTTGGATCAGAAGAAATTAGAATTTTATGTTATTAGCACCTGTTTATATTCTAGTAGTCAGACATGCCACATTCAGAAGGACAGAGGATGCTGGCCATTCTCTTCTATCTTCTGAGAAGGAAGTGGAAGCCAATCAATCCAAGATACTTTTTTTCAGTAATGTCTAGACAGTAGAGATTAAAATGGCTACTTTGATTAAAACAAAGAAACAAAACCCATCTAATTTTATAATTACAGTGCTTGTCTGAAGTAACATGTGTATAGTGTAAAATGAAGTCAGTGAAAATAGATCTGAATTATCTAATAAGTTCTGTTGAACTGAAATTTATTAGGTAGTTTCAGTTTAGGAAGGCTACAGTTGGTACTGACTTATCTCTCAGCTATTTGGAGGGGGCTGTGTGTATTTGGTTGATTTGTTTGATTGGCTAGTTTTTGTTTTTTCTAAAGTATCTTTGCATATAGCAAAATATCCCTACTCTTGGAAACTGGAAATAAAATGGTAGCTCTTTTCTGCCTGGTGCCATTTGAATCTGAATCTGCATCTGCATACTTTCTGCTGGGTGTACTGCTGACATAATTTTACCTTGTGTTAGTTATTAACCATGCTCTGAAATGGTACCTGGACTCTAACCTTCCTCTTTCACAGACATTTGCATTCTGAATAATTTTATATAAAATCAGAACTCTCATATTAGGAAACTTTAAAGGCCTTATTTAATATAATTTTATTTTATTTTTTTTTTCTACAATTTGAAAAAACAGGACAGTGAAGACTGAATGAGTACAGGCTATACTACAATCTCAGGTGGACATTTTGCTTATCTTTTTTTTTTTTTTTTCTATTGACCAGTAGGATCCAGGTCTGTGTGTTTGGCCAGTTTGTGGCAAACATCCTTATCTCTTTTATAGGATTTTCTGAAGGGGCACTTGGCTTACTCTACCTCAGTTTTATGCTTGCCTATTTTTAAGTTTGACTGCTGAACTGAAAAAAATAATTTACACAGTCCTTCTAATAGAGTTACATATTCCTACAGTTAGTTGCACATATCCCCCTAAAGCAGTGCAAACCTATATACATTCAGATAATGAGATAAAAAAAATGTTTCCTTATATTTAAATACAATTTCCTGTATTTCAGTTTGTGTTTCAGGCAATTTATGCCCACTGCTTCTCATCTTGTCAATGAGCCTCGCTGAGAAGGGCCTAGCTATGTCTTTTTCAGTCCCTCCCCTCATGTATTTATAGAAATTGATAAGATTCCCTTAAGCCTTCTCTGCTCCAAGATGGATAGTCTCAGCTCTCTCAGCTTTTCCATACATGAGACACACTCTAGTCCCTTCATCATTTTAGTGGCTCTTTCCTGTTCTCACTGTGGTGCATCCCTGTCTCTTGTACTGGGGAGCTGAGAACTGCACACAGCTAGACCACAAGTAGGGTCTCAAAAACCCACCTATTCCTTGTTTTTTCACCTCAAAGGTCTAAGTGGATATCTGACTGTTGAACCAGGGACATCAAGAATCTGGGAAGGGAAGAGGGGAGAGAGGGGGCGAATCCTACTTATAACGTCTAATAAGTATGATTTTTTTGGATGACGATGCTTTGCATGAAGGATATTTATCTTTCTTCCATAAACACACAGAAACATTCACATGCACTCACTCCCATGTTTGATTAAAGCTTGGATTAGTACTTTAATACACTGAAATGATTTAAGGCAAAAGGTGAGTTTGTACAGTATGACATGAAGTATTTCTAAGTAGTAGGTTTTCCCTCAGGACAAAAATGAAAGTACTGGATTATTTAACAGAGATAAAAACACCCTTAGAGTCATGAAAGAGAATACGAAAACAGATTTTTCTTAACACAAGAATGAAAATAATAGAGTAGTTGCAAATATAGGTGTCTGTTTTCTTCATCCAAATGACAACTTATTGTGGAGTATTGAATTTGATCTGGCTGTAGGATTCTGAATCTGCTGTGTTAGTTTTCTGTACCGCAGGATACACGTTGAGAACGTATAAGGGAAGGTGCTGTAGGTCAGATGGGAAGCGATTGTCCTGGATTCAGCTGGGATAAGGTTAATATTCACAAGCAGCTACAGCTGGGAGGGGCCACAGGTGGGATAAACAACTAATCAGCCAATGGGATATTCGATATCATAGTGATGTCACACCCTCTATATAAGGCTGGCCCACTGAAGGGGGGCTTGTTTTCAGCATGTGGCTTCAGTCGCAACCAGAGCAGAGAGAGCTGCGTCTTGGTGTATGTGATTTATTATCACTTGCTTTATATATTATTTCAATAGTATTATCATTGCCTAATTGCTTTTCCTCTTTTTGTGTTGTTCTATTAAACTGTCCTTGTCTCAGCCTGTGAGGCTTTTTGTTTTCCTCCCAGTTGTCCTCCCCTGGTCATGTGGCGGGAGGGTGTGGGGGAGAGTGTGGGGGGCAACAGTGGGTGAGCGGTTGCATGATGTTTAGTTGCCAGCTGAAGTTAAACCACAATGGTGATCTATACACTAGATGACCTTGTCAAAAGGTTTCCTTCATGGAATGTCTAGTCCATTAACAGCTCCTTCAACAGTGGGGAACGTGTATTCCTGCTAGGTCCACCAAATTCTTGCTTTGAGAAGCATTTCCATGAGTGAAATATGGGTTATGATAGGCTTCAGAGATGGAGCTTCCATATCTTGAGGTTGTGATCTATCTGTGCTTTGTCAGCAGCATACCAGGTGCTTAAATCTGAATAAAAGGTGCAATAAACAACAGTGGTTAGATGTTGCTACTTATGCTTTCCTTCTGCAAAAGAGGCTTTTTATTTTCTCTGAGTCTGTTGAGTCACAAATAAATATGACAACTGGGCAGAATGTATCTACATACATCTGTTCCATTTGCTGCAGACCTTCTATAATACCAGTTTAATTCGGTGAACAGCTTGAGGCATTTGATTAAATGTCTGATACTTATTTTTAGGCTCACATGTCAGATAACTGAAATGTTTGGGTGAGAATTCTACAGGTGCTAGTTGCTGGGATACTATTGACTTGTAATGGAAGGTAGACCTCTATTACATATATGTGCTCTATGTTGTCATAGAATTAATAATTTAGTTTTAAAGTCCCTAAGAAAATAGTTAACTGATCAATTAACTGATGGTGATAGAAAATATTCCTTTGGAAGTGTGGATGAGATGGCAAATTAATGAAACATATCTCTGCAAGAAAATATAGGAGTAAAACAGTTTTGTTACAGACAAATGTTTCCCTTTCAGAGCTGGAGCATCATACTGTGGATGTAAGGTCCTGTCTGGGCTGCAGTAGGTTAGACAACAGGATCATGATGTGGCTGAGGGATTTTCCACTTAGAAGCACTGTGATAAGCAGGGATAAAACAAAGTTGTATATTTAGTTGTGCAGATGTACTGTGGAAGTCAGAAGATGGCAGTCTTCACTCACTGTTGAAATTGCTGCATACCATATCTTAATGATGTGAATACTTAAGAAGGGAAGAATAAAATGAGTATGCATCTTTCTCTGTACTTTTTTTTGTTAATTTTAATTTCAAGTGCATATTGATAATGTAAAAACTAACAGCTTTTTATTTTTTTTATCAGAAATCATTCATGACAAGGTCAACAAAAACATTGTAGAGGGATCTGGACAGGCTGGAGCAATGGGCTGAGGTCAGTTGTATGAAGTTTAACAGGGTCCAGTGCTGGGTCCTGCACTTGGGTCACAACAACCCCAGGCAATGTTACAGGCTTGGGGAGGAGTGACTGTAAAGCTGCCTGGCAGAAAAGGACCTGGGGGTGTTGGTGGGTAGACGACTGAACATGAGCCCACAGTGTGCCCAGGTGGCCAAGAAGGCCAACAGCATCCTGGCCTGTGTCAGAAATGGTGTGACCAGCAGGAGTAAGGTGATTGTGCCCCTAGACTTGATACTTGTGAGACCACACTTTGAGTACTGTGTCCAGTTTTGGGCACCACAGGATAAAGACATTAGGTTCTGGAGTCGGTCCAAAAAAGGTCAACAAGGCTGGTGAGAGGGATGGAAAATGTGTTATGAGGACTGGCTGAGGGAACTGGG
>NW_008627922.1:209695-214357 GCF_000691845.1 Merops nubicus | reverse complement strand
TGCAATATACGCTGTGGTGTACGTGAAACCCGCCTTACACACGCGAGCACGCACACACACACACCCCTCCAAGCGTGTCTGTACGTCTACGTGGATATATATAATCTAGTTCTGTGATTAAAATTATTAATAATAATAATAATAATCAAAAAGGTACTCGGTCTGTGTCAGAATGCTGCCAAACGTCATCTGCAATTGAATTTTCCAACGCCTGATAATGTACAACACGGAAAGCTTCCGAAAAGGCAAGATGGTGTAAAACCAGACTGACAACAAGCGACTACTAACCACTAGGAACTCCCCATCCGACTGACGGCGTTCAGAAGGAGACAGACCACGCGGGTGGGCGAAGATACTCCTGCGCAAGACAGAGGCTTCCGATGGGGGGGAGGGAAGAGAAAGTGTTTTATATACTTATTTAATATCCCTTTTTAAATTAGAAATTAAACAGATAATTTAATTAAAGAGTAGGGATTTTTCAGTATTCTTTTTAATATTTAATTTCAACTATTTATAAGCCGTACCTCCTTTTTTTTTTTTTTTTTTTTTTTTTTTTTTTTTTTTGTACTGGTTGTGTATAAATTTAACCTTCTTATTGTCCCATCCCATCTCTCCCCAATTGTTGGCAGAGTCAGTAGCATGTTACGGGCAGTTATTTAATTAATTTCTCTAACACCTACCCCTACACATTCCTATCGAGACAAGGGTTAGATATACATCTACATACTATATATATATTTGGCTATGTGTTTGTATATATATATATATATGTTTATGTATATGTGTGATTCGGATTAAATAGACGCTACGATTTTTTTATATATGTAAAAAGAAGAAACAGGAAAAATAGAAAATTCTACATCTTGAATCTCTCTCCTTTTTAATTTTAATATTTGTTATCATTTTATTTATTGGTGCTACTGTTTATCTGTAATAATTGCGGGGAAAAAAGATATTAACACTACATATTGTGTCTAGTGAATTTTTTCAAGATACTCCTTAGTACATATTTATTTTTAAACAAATTACAGATATATCTTAAAAAAAGGACGACGACGACGACAAACAAACTTTTTTTTGTATTAAAGAGTTTAATTCTGACCTTGATTTCTTTTGCCTTCTCCTTCTGCCTTGCATCCTGGTTTTCTTCCATTGTGTAACAGACCCTCCAGCTTTGCCTCTGGGGGCTACAGGGCACCAGCAACCTCCTGCCAGTTGGACTCCTGGATGTGGGCCCAGAGCCTCCAAAAGCATCTAGGTACCTAAAGCCCACTGATACGAACAGGAGGTAGGCAGGCATCAGAGTGTTTGTGTGGAGCTCAGTCCGAGTTCCTCACTCAGAAGAGGGTGGTCTGATGGGCAGGAACAAGGGGCAGGACTACTGGGTTCCCTCCCAGCCTGTGATACCCAAGGAGCACGGTGTCGGTCCCAATCCTGCCTCTGTCTTGTCAGGAGCTGGGCCCCATGTGCTGGGCACTGTACAGACACCAGTAGAAGCCATCCCGGTGGAGCTTACAGTCCAAGATGAAAGCAAGGCTCTGAGCCTGCCCTTCACTGGTGATTGACCTGGAGCAGCACATCTGTGACCTGCTGCCAGAGATGGCTCAGCAGGACCTTGGCATCCTGGATGACGTTGAACAAAGAACTGCTGAGCTCTGACCATGCTCATCACTTCATGAGGGATGTCTTTTGTCATGTGCTTTGGGGTCTTTCAGAAGAAAAGATCTTTGGAAGTGGTGTTGTTTCTTCATCAGCCACGGAGGTGAGTGTAATGTGCCAGTCATCTGGCTGTGCTGGAGAAGACCGTATGGGATGTTTCTGGATGTCTGGGAGGCAGCTTGTTTGGGTTAACACAGACTGCTGAGTTCGTGGCTGCCTTGGTCCTGTTCTTGTGAAGGTAGTAGAGGAGCTGGCTTTTATTTAGGGTGAACTATGGTTGCTTAGTGGATCTGCAGTCACAGCTTCTGCAGAGGACAACGTGGAGGAAAGAGGATGAGTCTCTGAGGAGGCTCTGGTTCTTCCTGTTCAGTAACATCTTGTGGAGTGCAGCGGTGGGGTGAGAAGGTGAGCAGGGGCCATCTGTGGATGCTGCTGCGTGAGGAACCCAAGGACTTCCCTTGCTTATTCACCACTGGCTTTTGCTTTTTGAGATTCTACAGGCTGTTTTACAGATGGCTGTGCAAGGCAACAAAGACAGCAAGTCTAACCTCAGTAGACCTGCACTGTCTCTGTGTGACACGGGAAATGCCTACAAGTCATCAAACTGAAAAGATTGACACTGGCAGGTCAGTGTTGCCCCCCTGGGCTGAGCTGGATGTAAAATCTTGGCATGAGGGAACTCAGGCCTCCCAGATGGATGATGCAGCAGGTCCCTACCATCAGTCGCAACATGCCAAATCCAGCGTGTTGATGGCAAGCTGGGCTGACTGCTCCAAGCATCCAGAGCTGCACCCCTCTCTTTTCCTATCTCTGAGGACTCAGGAGAAGTGGGACGTCTCCAGAGCCAGGTTACCTGGCAGCCACCTACTCCATGAGACAGTGGATGCACATGGCTGGATGGCACGTTTCAGCTCTACCTGCTCAAAGGATTTGCTTGCAGGACTTGTTGCAGCAGAGCTGAGGCAGCCGCCTCAGACCACTACAGCAAGAACCCGCCCAAGACAGCTCTTGGTACCTGGATCTCTAGAATCAGTCCAGCTCTTCTCCTTTATCCTCCAGGGTGGATATAGCTTGGCTGTCACCTCTCAGGAGGAGAGTGGTCGCAGCTCAATGTTGGAGGGGACCTCAGCCTGGCTGCAGAGGCTGTGTGCGAGTGAGAACCTTGCTCCTTGAGGGGCTGGGCCACAGGAGCGTGGCTGCCCCTCACCCTGCCCAGGGTTTGCACCTGGCTCAGCTGTGCCCCGTCCCAAGGTGAGGTGAGGACACGTGGAGTGAGGCCAGGTTTGCAGCCTGGTGCTCCGATCTCGGCGCACAGCCTTTCACCCTGCACACGAGAACTTTCCCTCAGAGGCTCCTGGTCACGTCCTTGTTTTGGTGGCTGGCTAACTAAAATGCTATCTCCAGGCAGCCGGCTGGTGCTTTCCTCATGCCTACTTCATTTCTTCTGTGGGATTGAAAAAGCAGAGGCACCACGAAAGGCAGAAAAGGGTGCTCTGGGCAGACACAACAGAGAACCCCACTGGCAATGGAAAAAAGGGTGCTTTTGGCTGGAAAACCTTTTCGTCTTTCCTATTTGGCACCTGCTGGCTGTTTTAACCCCTTGTTGCTGATGTCTTATGCTGCTGATTGGGTCTCTTAAGTCAGCCAGGGTCTGCTTGGACTCCACCACCATCTGCTGTGCCTGTGTTAGAAATGCCAGTAAAACTTCTGTCCTTCAGCGTGATCCCACAAAGGACCTTGGAAGCCCAAAGGAAATTGTCCCACAGATCATGTCCTACACTGTCCACTCGCAGGAGCTTTGGTGGCAGGAGATGGGTATTTTTATCCCAGACCACGTGGTGAGCGTGTGGGCAGCCTCTCTGTGCTTGGGATGCCTGAAAGTTACAGCTAATCCTGATCGTCCAGCACCAGGTCTGCGGTCCCAGTCAGTGCAAGCACCGTGCTTGCTCCCAGCACCCCGTTTGGGTCTGGGCTACTGTGGCCTCAGTGGTGCTGTGCCACCCCGCAGGCAGCTGCTGGCCCCTGCTGTGCCCCACAGCACCCGCTGCCCTGCAGCGCAGTGGGGCAGCTGAGGTGCCGGCCGGCCCAGGAGGACCAGGTGCTTGTGCCTGGACCTCCAGCCAAGTCACCCGTATCTCGTAGGAGGTGGCGAGTTGTGGATAAGAGCGGGGAGGTGAGATCCCCTCCACAGCACTGAAGGAGGGTGTGGAAGGAATGCAAAGGGCCCCTGACCACGGCTATGGGAAGGCTTTTTCCTTTCAGTCTGGGGAGCTGGGAGGACCCTGGGGGGCTTTGCATCATGGAGGGCACAAAGGTCAGGTCCTTCTTTAAATTTCAGTGGTTTTGTGGCTGCCCACATCAGGGAGAGGGTCCTAAAGTATCTTCTAGAGGTGCAGCTAGCCATCTGTGTGGGGAGTTACAGGCTTAGACAGGAAAATGGGCTTGTTATGCACGTGCCACTCATTTACCTGCCTGAGGCTGGTCTCCTGAGGCAAAAAAGGCTTCCCACAAGGATTTCCTTCAACGTGCTGCCTGAGCTGCCTTTATGCCTCCAGGCGGGCAAGGCTGCACGTTCACAGCTGAGGGACATGTTAGGAAATACCTACACTTCTGGGCTGTGTCTGTACATTATGATACGGGGCTATCATGCTGGGTCGTGCTTTTTGTTTTACCTCACTCTTTCAGATGCCCCAGACACTTCTTTGGGTGTGAAAAAAAAAACAAAACAAAACAATCCCTAACCTGAGACTGCCCAAGAATCTTCTGGGGCATCAGGGCTGCCCACTGCAACCTGCTGCCATGGGCTTCTATGTAGCTTTAGCACCCAGGTACTTCTACTACCCAGTGCCCACCCTGCACTGCCCATCTCCTGGCCAAGCCTGGTGCACACACACAGCAGGAGGAAGGCATGCAGCAAGCCAGATGCCAGCACAGCAGGAGTTCAGCTAGGGGATTACTTTGACATCTCCTCAGGCAGCCCTGCCAGGACCACCGATGAGTGGC
>NW_008627922.1:187151-209664 GCF_000691845.1 Merops nubicus | reverse complement strand
GCTGAGCACTCCCCAGGAAGGCCTGTGTAATGCTGAAATAATTTGGGATGCAGGTCAGGATGTCTTGCTCCCAACCTGTGTGGTGCCTTGGAGATGAGAAACTTTGGCTCTGGATGGCAATACCACTGAATCTTGAACGAATCTGTGGTGAAGGAAGATAGTGTCTCACGAAAGCCCTTGGGTCTTTCATGTGTAACCCTGTTCAGTGAGTGCCTTATTTAAGAAAAAGGAGGAAAGACCTAACACCCTAACTGCAAGCCCTATGGACAGCTTGGGACAGATGGCACAAGATGAGTACAATAATCAGTTTAAGCAAATCATTGAGTTCCATCACCTTTTCAAAGATTTTAAGGCCAAAAGTGTGACTCCCCTGAGGTGACCAGAGCTCTTCATCTTCATCTTGCCTTTAACTCCTACCCAAGCCATGGTGTACACTTTGGAAAGGCATCTAAGCTGCTGTCTCACTTCTTCTCCTTCCTGTCCTTCTCACCTACAAAGAACCTTCTGGCCCTGGAGGCAACCTATGCCACAAACATATTGATACCCAGGGAGTATGTGTTTGTGTCGTTGGCCTCTTCTCCAGAAGGTGGGCTCCCACCAGCGCCTCTCCCTGCCCTTTCTGCCTGTGCTCAGCTCTGACTTCATGACTGCAGAAGCAAAATTGCCCACAGAGCTTTGTGATGGGCTCTTTCCTTTCAAAGAAACCCCTCACCTGGCTGCCAGGAGGCCAGTGCAGGTACTAGCTTTTGGAAATGAAACTTGCTTTCAACCATCGACACTATTTTCTTTTTTTCCCAGCTTGAATTGGTTCATTCCTCCTCCAAATCCCCTTCCATATGTTAGGCAGCTTTCTGGAGCCTTCAAGCCTCTTTTTTTTCTCTTTTTTTTTTTTTGCATTGCAAGGACCTCACACCTGGGGGACGCAGCTGGAGACTCCTGAGAAGGTCACGTTTCTTCTAAGGTGTTGTTGTTCCTTGGCAATAAGGAGCCAACTCCTACTTGTTTTATCTCACCACTGGAAGTGCAATGAATCGGGGGGTCAACAGCACTAGATCTGATTGTTTCCAGCCTCCATAGGCACCATAAATGATGAATCATAGGATCATCCTGAGCTATTCAGTGACTAACCTGATGCTGGTCTTAGGGATTAAGGCCAATTTCTTGCTTGCAGTATTGGCTTGCCAGAGATCTGTGTTGTGAACGTGCAGTGTAGACCTAGTCAACACACCGCACCTTGGAGAACTGGCTAAGCTGCCAGAAGAGGTGCTGATGAGTTAGGGAGTGGCACTGCCCTCTGCACCAGTACCCCAGTGGGCTGGCTGGAAGTACAGTGCAAAAACCTGTGACGTTCATGAGTCACTTTGTGGGACTGAGTGTGATCCACACCCCTGATGAATTGTTGGCACCAGTCACAGACTCAGAGACATCCTGAGAGGAACAACTTGATTGTTAGATTGTCTTGTCAACCAGTTGCGAATCTGCTGCTGTTCTGACCATGTCTTTGTGCAGGTTGTATCCCACAGCCTAAAGTGTTGCACTTCATGGACTCTGTCCTGCTCTTTAGCCTGTTTTCTCCGCCTTAATGTCACCCTATTGCTCTAGGTTTGTGCATGTGGCCATGGATGTGTTCCCTTCCTCTCTGATACAGGCCCCTCAGATGCTTTTTGAGTCTCATTATGTCTCCTTTGTGGATGTCTCTTGGCCAGTGACATAAAATTGTTCTTCAAAGCCTCTGGCATCAGCTCATTGAGCTCTTCCCTCAATCATTACTGTTCCTCATCTCCTGACACCTTTCATATATAACAATAATACTCCTTCTGTCTCAAAAGGTGTCTACTGCTGAGCACACTCAAAGGTGGATCACTCCAGAACCACAGAAGAGGAGACAGGCAGCTGGCTCTGAACAGGTCTCCTTGTGTCTCTTTGGATGCATCTCTCCATGATTCCTCTTTCTCAACCTCTTCTGGCAGTTCTGCTTTCCAGGGTGTCCCCTCCCACCACAAAGCGGCTTTGCCCCACATACATTAGCTTATCTTTTCCCAAGTTAAATCTCATTTTGTTTCCTGCTCATTTCTAATCTCTCTAAATCCTTTTGGAGGATTTCTCAGTTTGCACTGGAATTTGCAATCGCTTCTGCTGGAGGTGCCAGCTCGGGGAGTTCACGAGGGAACCTTCTCCTTGGTGCTGCTGAGTCAGGAAGGTGCTGTGGCTTCTGGGGTGAGGGTGGTGGTGCCCCACTGTGTGGGTGCAGGTGCGGCCCTGCACGTAGCTCTGTTCAGTCATCTGGTGAACTGTATTTCTCCATCACCATCAGACAGGAATTGACAGCACAGCTGGAGGAACCATGGGAGTCAGAGAGTCCTCGTCTGTAGAGCAAAGCAGAGGTGTGGGAAGCGAGGGAGCTGGGTTCAGTTTTCAGCTGGGCCACTGATGCTCTGCTTTCCCTTCCTGCCTTGACTTCTCTATGCATAAGACAAGTGCCATCCTCCTCTTTTGGGACCCTTCACAGATGATCAAGTACAATTCACTGCTTATTATTTTATTGTCAGTTAGCAGAAGGCTTTGCACCTTGCTGAAATTGTTAGGAATCTCTGTGTACTTTCCTCAAGAGCAGGTCAGTCATTGTTCCCTCGCCTCACCACCCAGTCCCAGCTGCAGCCACATCTCCCTGCTCCTCTCCATCATTTGAGAGAGAACCCAAACATGTATTTTGCTACTGATAACACCTCCTTCCAGCTACAGTTTGGGAAGGGGACGGGAGGTGGAGGGGAGGGAAAACAGCAAGGCGCAGCAGAGGAGGGTCTTTTCTGGCTGGGAGAGGTAGGGGACAGTACGAGGGCAATGATGGTGGAAGGTAAGGAATGCCCTGTGAGGTGGGAGGATGAAGAGGGATAGGCTGACTGTGTCTCAGGAGTGGGGTGGGGCAAGCCCGAGATTATCTGGCAGCCCTGGGGAACAGGGAACCCTCCCAGTTATGAAACCTCCTGCACTCCCATGGACACATCTCTTGCTGGTGTGAGTTGCTTTGAGTGCTGGAAAATTCATGGTTAATATCTGCAGGAACTCCTGAGCTTCCAGATTCACCAGCAGCTAGGGAGCCTTCCCTAGGCAGCCCCTCAGCCTCCTCACACTTCAGAGAGCCCTGCTGCAGAAAGGGCAGTCGGGAGATGCATGCAAGGCTGCATCACGTAGGGTGACCATGCAGGCAGGGGCAGCTGCTAGAGCCCAGGACAGCCAATGCTGAGAGTCTTGTGCTACTTAGACCAGCACAAGAGCCATGTGATGTGCAAGACTATCTGCTTTTAGTCAAACCAAAAGCTTACAACCTTTCATACTCGAGAAGAAATAAAATCCAACATGGCGCAAGTATACTCCAAAAGCTCAGAAGACAAATGTCCTTTGATTGCATTAGCTTTCAAACCACTGAGGGGTTCAGCTGGATGGGTGATTTGCCAGCAGTGACTTTCCTTCCTAGCCTTAAATCTTGCCAGTAGGTCTCCTTGGGCATGCTTCAGACTCTGCTTTCCAGGCTCTCACCACATCCCTTTACATTCAGGTTCCACCCTAGTTTTAATCCACTCTCCATCTTCTGGTGTTGTCAATCTCAGACCTTTTCTAAGCCTGGAAGAGGATTGTATGTGTGTCCATTTTTTTACAGTTTCTCTCCAGGTTTTAAGTCGCTTGATCCCTATTTGCCTTTTGGGTTGTAAATACAGGCAAAACCCGGGCATCTGATCAGAGGTATCCACAGCAACTCCCAAATATTTTTTTTCCAGCAAGGACCGTCAAGACCTGTTGGTGAAGAGGTGAAGTTTTGGCTGTTCTGTGCCAGGGTACGTCACCCTGCACATATTCAGGGACTGTTTCACAGGGCTGTTGCACTGCTTCACTCCAGAGTATCTTTACATCCCTTTCAGGCTCCTCAGACATCTGAGCACCATAAGCCAAACCCATTAGCTCCTCATCCTTGGTGTCCTGGGATCATTCAGCAGCAACCAGAGTACTGGCACCCTGCAGCTTCTTTATTGGAGATTCCGCTCGAGCAGTGAGTTTTCACTTTTTCTTTAATCACATCACCAAGTTCTAATGCCCAGCAAGAACTTTGACCCTTATCCAGGGATTAGTTGTTATCCTCAAGAGCTTTCTGTGGCAAACCTCGTAAAAGAACTCCAGCTTTGGAGAATGCAGGCAAATCATGTCCACTGGGTTAATTTTCTTTATTAGCTGACTACCTCGTTTTCCCATCCACAGCCCATGGATATTGTCTCCTCGCTCCAGGAGAAGAGCAGTTCCCATCAGTGCACAGGAAGTTCACTGCTGGGATCCTCATTACAACCAAACCACCCTCAGCAAGAAGGTGAAATCTTTGCCTCGGTGAAATTAAACGAAAATACATTATGTTCCCTCCTTGGTCCATTTTGTACCCCAACCCAGAAAACTTAGGCAGTGATGGAGAGCTGTCAGACAGGCCCTATAAAGAGGCAAAATGTTTTAGATAGGATGTGTAGAGGCAGCTGGGCTTAAGCAGAGGTAGCAAAATCCATTCAGTTGTTTAGGAAGTTGTCCTCATGAGAAGAAAAGTGGGCATCTGTCTGTCTTTTCTTGCAACTCTAGCACAGCCTATTTCATGTATAATCCTGTTTACTGAGCAGGATTTTAGTAAGGCATAAAAGGGGATTTTTGTTCTGTTTTTTTTTTGACTTATTTTTCATGCGTGTGCAAGATACTAGGTTATGGGAAAAATGGGAGCACAGTGTGTTTTGCTCCAAGTAATTAGAGGCAGGATTCACAGGTATATTCTGGCTGCTTTCAGCCTTTCCCGTGACAGAAAGCAGCTGCACACCCAGCATTAGCCAATCTGCTAATAGGCTGTGTCACAAGACACAGCATCACCATGTCTCACAAAGCAACTGCATTGTCCTCTCTAAGCTTATTGTGCGAAATATCACGGGAACACCACCAAATCGTGTCCCGCAGACCATTCCAGACTAAACATCCATGGCCAGGCTTCCTGACCTGAACTGGGGTCCTTGAGGGAGCAGAGGAGGCATCTTGCTTTTGCTGCACTGGGACCACAGGAGGCCCGTGCACTTGCTTGGCATTTCCACGCATATCTGCCTGTGTGTGCGGACTCTGGTGCGCCCAGAGACCCCTCATTTTCTCACTCAGATTATAAATGCACGGAACATGTTAGGCATAAAGATGGATCTGTGGGTACATCTGAACCAGGCCCCTGGCTCCCCCAACCCAGGAGCCCAAGCAGACCAAGCCCTGCACCAGAGAACAGTGGATCCTCTGAGTCTGGGGTGCTAGCGAGCACTGGGTGACTGGTCTCTAACTCACAGAGGGCGAGGGGATGTGGGTAAAGATGGAAGGCAGAGTAATGACAGGAAGCCTTCTTGAAGGCTACTACAGAGAACGAAGAGAATTTTGGATAGGATCTTTTAGCCAAGAAAAAACAAAGCTGTGTCATCTATGGAAGATTTTTTTTTTTTTTCTAGATCCTCTGTTTTGGTTTGGTGTAAAAGAAACTGGCTAAAAGTTACAGGATTGTGCAATACAGATGATCCTGTACCTTGGTGCTGCACCAGAGCTGGGATTCCTGGATCTTCTTCCCAGCCCTATGTCTGGCTCACTAATTAGAATGATGTCAATCACTACACCGGTCTGTGCCTCAGTTTCCTCACCTGTTAGTGGTGATAACAGTACAGAGGTGATAACAGTACTGAGCTCCCCCGGGGGATGATCTGTAAGTGAATTAATGGCAGGGAGTTAAAGAAGAATTAATTGGTAGCCTCTGTCAAGTGCTCAGAGATTCCACGATAGCGAGTGGAGAGTGGCGAGCCCAAGTTTTGTGTGCTGTGCAAAGCCAAACTTCTGCTTACATTGCAGCCTAGCTCTGAGTCTTTGCTCCTTTCTGCGTGGCTCCAAAGGAAAGTCACTCCTTGATTAAGACAAGCCCTCACCAGTCATGTAGTGCTGTTTCCAGGTTTGCAGCACTCTGTGTGGGCAAGACGGAGTAGCTCCCCAGATGCAACTGTCTTCCTTGAAGCTACATGCAAATCAGGGGTAACATTCTCTAGGCGTCCCTCATATGTTGCATGTGATGACTGAGAGAAGGGGAAAAGCTAGGGGAAACAGAGTAAAGTGGGATGTTGCTTGTAGCATGTTAGCATGCTAGTGCCATACTGTTTTAACCATAAATTAGTAAAAGCTAGGGAGCGTGGCACTGGAGGAGAGAAATCTGGAGTGTAAAGCATCACACAATGTCTGCTAGGAGAGTAAAATCCAAGACTGGAAAGAAATGTCTGCTGAGGGCTGAATTTGGCCTCCACTTCCATAGTATGAACTGTGAGTCTAGCCTACGACAACTGCTTATTAGGTTTCAATTTTTTTTCAGTCTCTGAACCCCTACTACTCATCCAGGTGTGTTCAGAGCTCTTCAGAGAAGTCTGATGCAGAAGTCTCTGCAGAACACCCAATGGAGTGTCCTACTTCATCACTTCTGGATCACTAAGATGTAGTTGCCAGATCTGTGCAGATCTCTGGAGCACAGGAAGCAGATCATCCTTGGTGGATCATTTCACCTCTCTGCACCTCAATTTCCTTCTCTGTGAAACAGGGATGTTAAAAACAATATCTTCCTAAACAGCATCTTGGTGCCCAGAGGCTGGCAGGGGCCATGGGGCAGGAGCAATGGGCAGGGGTAGAGCTGGGGCACATGTAGGTCTGAGTGAGACCCCAGAAGACCAGGACTCTTCATGAGTAGGGGATGGTGCCTCCAGCACAGCTGAGTGCGGGTGATGGGAAGAAAGTGGATGCTCAATGCTGGCTCATCTGCCCTGCACCCATTTGCACAAGCTGATGCAGGTCTCCTAGGGGAGCCGGGTTCCCCCATCTCATAGGGTCTGCCCTGCAACTCAAGTCAGGATGGTATTCTTCTAAGCCCCTCTCCTGTGCCCAGCAGGTCCCCGAGGCAGCTGAGCACGCACCTCGCCCCCCACCCCTGTGACTTCTGCCTCCAAAGATGGAGCCTCTCTCCCCTGAGAACGAAGCAATGTGGCAACACTCTCAGACCTTGGCTTGTAACAGCAGTAACCTCCGAGCTGCTGACTGTTGCTCAGCAATAAACACCACTCGTGCTATTAATAAACACTATCTGTCAGCCTTGGTATTTTTAATGCCGGGACACTGTGCCCTGGCATGTGGAGCCACTCAGAGACTGAAGGCCGGATTCAGAGATGAGTCTAAACTGGCGTAAAGCGCCGCGTTGTGCAGCCCTGCAGCCCGTGCCATTGCAAGGTGGAAGGTCTCTGCTCTCCTTGGTGTATTAGACAAGGTCCAACTTCCTCCCCACAAGAGATTTCTTCTCCTGGCCATTGCAGTCCTAAGGCACTGAGAGTCAGACAGGCTCTACCCGCTCTCATAGCCTGGGATAGATCTAACAGGATCTCTGGACCTGTGCGCGTCAGTGAAAATAGTTCAGCTTTCTCTCGGTGATGTGCCAGTAAGTCCAGATGAATCAGCAAGGGAATGCTGCTTACTTACACAGTGCCTTTGGACTCACAGTCCTGCTATAGGAGGTTTGAGGCACCAGCTGGAGACACGCTGCCCTGTGCACAGCGGTGGTCAAGAAATTCCTGATGGGATCGCGGCATCTGCGTGGGGTGCCCGGATCCTGCCTGCCGCGCACAGCTCCTCACCCAGCAGCGTCGAAGAAAAATAGGAAGGGAAAGGAAAATGAAGCATGGATGGGTGCTAGCCACGCTGTACTGAAGCTCCCGGCTGCTCCCACCTGGCTGGGGTGTGAGCCATCCCTGCAGGGAACTGACGTTACCTGCTAGAGCTAGTATATGCCCAGGCAGGGCTGGAGGGAGTTGGTGTGATGCCGTGAGAAAGGGGCTGAGGCGGTGGGAAAGAGGCGATTTCACCTGCAACCTCAGTGCTTGGCCCTGGAAGTGCAGCTTGGGTGGCAGGTGGGTGGGTCGTTCTGTGCTCAGGGGCAGGGAGTGGGTCTGCGGGTGCTGGTGAGCCGGGGTGGGGTGTGGGTGATGTCAGAGGGGAGCAGCGTGGCCCGGGTGCCGGCTGCTGCCGGGGTGCGTGCCGGGCTGCACCCCGGGGGTGCTTTGCCCTTGGCTGCTGTGAGCACGCCAAGGGAGGCTGCAGAGGGTTTTGGAGGGGTGGTGGGGAGGAACGGCAGAGCAAACAGTGAGCTGGCAGAGCAAACAGCTGCCAAAGTAAAACAATCGGGTCCCATTCTGGGAAAGCTCAGCAAATACTGTGTAAAACCTGCTGCTGGCAGCAGTGCTTGCCCTAGTCATCAGGTAGAGCACTATCAGAGGGCAGATACAGAGCAACCTCGGGAGGTAGGGAGAGGTTGTGTAAGAGAAAGCTCTGACCAGCATGACTCAACACTCATTAGCAGTGGCACACCTATGAGAAGCCCATTAAAACTGAAAGGAAGAAGCTCAAGCACCTAATTTCTTCTTTTTTTTGTAAACGATCTCTTTTCCCATGTGCACTTCTCAGTATCTGCAGTGACGGCAGCAGAGCGAAGTGTTGTATATCACAATCCCTGGTTCTTGGAGCTGCACAGCATTTCTGGAGAATTAGTCCCTGGCCTGAAGAGCTTCCAGCATCACTGGAAGCAAGTCATTATAGTGGAGTACACATGGGCAGGGAAAAGGGCAGTGGGAGAACAGAGATAATTCCTTATGCTTCACTTTAACTGCCTTTAAATTCCCCCCAAGCCTGGCTACAGGCCCCCCAGCTCTGCTGCTACCTCTCTCTCCTGCCCCATGGCCCCCACCAGCCCAGCCATAGGCCCCCAACAGCTCACTCCAGCCTGATGGGCTTGTTGGTGCTGTGATGCAAAGATCATTTTTCAACTACTACCTTGGACTTCAGAGCCCAGAGCCCAGAGCCCAGAGCCATCCTTCCCCATAACTGCAACCTCTTATACAGGCTGAAGTAGCCAAAGGATGGCACTGCCCTTGTGCACTGTGTATGGCCCTGCGCTGGGCTGACAGTGTCTGTGGCACAGCTGTAGATCTGCACCTGGGAGATGCTCTCAGCTTCTAGTGTGAAGCTATGCTCTCTGAACACAATTCACCTGCCAACTTTCCCTTGCCTGCTGGCTGGTTTCTTGGACGTGACCTTGGAGAAAACACCAGACTAGAGAGAGAGGAGACCTCTATGTGAGTAGGTATAAATACCCTGACCTGGGATATGCAGAGTGGAGATATGAGCAAAAGCACGTGTGCAGCACACCTCCCTGACCCTGGTGTCCTTTGTTGGTACACCACTGGGAAAATGGCTTAATTTTTCTGCTCCCATTAAAGACACCAAAACAGAGGTTTGCCCTGAAGTGCATAGTACACAGGTCTAGGACTGACCTTGAAGTAAAACTCCCTTAAGTCACTTCTCCATTAGTATTTTACAAGGAGATAGCTAAATCCAGTCATCCCTTGAGTATGGCTGCCTTGCATTCCAGACGTGGGATCGCAGCTTGGTAAACACACCCTAATGAGCTTGGGTTATAATCTGAGTTTTAACCTGCCTTTCTGCCTGTTAGCGTGGGTACCAGTAGTGATGTGTCACCAAGGTGTCTGAATTGCAGACCCCTCCTAGGCCAAGCTCTGCTGTCTGCTGCCCATTAGTCCCAGGCTAGTTTAAGCTGGCTCAAGGACGTCTCCCCAAGCCGTCCTCAAGATTTTGGACTCCCACCACATCCTCCAGTCCAGAGCCACTGTGAGTGCTCCCCTTCTCTCCTGCTGCTCCCAATAGGTGTCCGAGCTTTGAGCTTGCTGGTTTGGACCAAAGTTCAGAGCCCTCCTGGTGTTTGGGAGAAGGGATCTCTCTGGAAAGGCAGGATCTCTAGAAGGTGTGCTGCATGCTGCAGCGGGGATGGATGGTCCCAGCCCTCTGCACCAAGGGTGGCTTTGCTGTTCTAGACAATCTGCTGCAAGGAGACAGGTCATCCTGCCCCATCTTTCCTCCCTGTGCCCCACTCTCCTGCCCTCGTGGTGCCAAATCTTTAGAAAGGGTTTTCTCTCTTAGAAACACCATCCTAGGCCCACTGTCTTTTATGTGATTCAGATTAAGTTTCTTTCTGTTTTTCTCTTCCCTCTGTTGACACACAGAAGAGTGATATCCCCACAGGGGAGGATCCAGACATGCTCCAATTGATGTCAGCTTTGATTTATTATTGTTTAATGTCATGTTGCTTTTACTGTTGCCATTGCACAGAGTTAGCGTAGTTTGGGAAAGACTGCTCTTCTTTGGACAGGACAGATGGCCTGAAAATTAGTTTTTTCCCTTGCTTATCTGAACATCCAAAGCAGGCTGCTCTGTCAACAGAGCTGTGCTAAGGCAAGGTGTTTCCTCGGCAGAAGTGATGGGGCAGAGCAAGAAGGGCATGAGCACGGCTGAGGTATCTCAGTTTGCCTCCTCATCTCCCCTCTGCAGAGCCTCCTTCCACTTCTGCCAGTTTCCCAGTGGTCTAACTCAGAGCAGAGTCTGGGACAAGGCCAGTGCCAGACACTGCAGGCAAGAGGGGCAGGAAATGCAGCTGCAGGTATTTAAGAAATGACCTGCTCAGATGTGTCATTTTGCCTTTGTCCTTGTCAGCCAGGGCTGGCTTGTATCCTGGAGCAAGGGGGCTTAGATCTCTTGCGTTTTTATTCTGTCCCATGTAGCTCTGGATGTTCTTTTTTATCCATTGAAACATCTGATCATTTCGTGCTTCCTGCAAAGCTCTTGGCCTCCCCGATGACAATGATTTCCATCTGTGCTCTCCCTCAGATCATTTCCAGGCCCCTTTTGGTAAGCGTGTGGGTTTGCGAGGATCCGAGCTCCCGTTTTGTGAATGAGCTCAAGGGCTCGCTGGGAAGACTATTTGAGTTCTTGCTGCCTCACAAGCTCCACAAAGCTCAGCTCCCTGTCCTGCAATCATCAGGACTATGTGGGCCCTGGCTAGTGTAGACTGCTCCTGTTGTTATTCTTGCTAGGGTCATGAGCCAAGCTGTTGGGCTGTTCAGAGCGAGGAGAAGACTCCAGGTGGGAGGAGAGGAAGGGAAGATGCCTTGAACCCACATGCTCAAGACAGCTCCAGTTTCAATCCTAGCAGGGATGCTACCTGGCACATACTTTACTCCTTGTATGTCTGTCAGGCAAACGAAGAACACTACATATGTTGCCACTACTACTTTTAGTATGCAGCTCTCAAACGCATAGGCCTATATAATCTCAAAATGTTCACTTATTTTGTTTGGCCTGAATCCTAGAGGACATAGCTGTGGGTTTCCGAATATTTAAGGCCAATGTGTTATTTATAAGCCATGTCGGAAACATCCTGAGCATGTGGATTTTTAGTGAGGAGAGTCTGGGTTTGGTATGTCCACACACCTCGGGTTTGCCATTCTGCAATGCTGTCTGTGGTGACTGCATTTGAGGTTAGCAATGTCTGCAGCTGCACTAGTCTCATGACATTCTCTTCTTAATGTCTTCAAATCTACTGGCAAATAGCAATGAAGTAATAAGGCAAGTCATGAAGGACTGAGGGAGACCTTGTATGCTTTTGGTTCCCTTGCAGTGCCCCCCTTTTAAACTCCTACAAGCCATCACACCCCTCCTCTCTGCTCTCCTTTGGCCCCCAACAGAGCCCTTGCCCTTTTCTCCTGAGATGCTGACCACCACCCTTGGAGCACCCCAACCTGCAACCACCTTTGTGTGGAGGAGCAGGAGACAGAGAATGGAACCTCCTCCTCTGAGTACTGTTCCATCCACTGTCTGTCCCTCATGGAGTTTAAGTGGAGCTCATCTCCATGCTGGCTGCCCACGGCATCCCTCCTAGTAGCGCAACTGCCCGGCAATTAGCCGAGAACCAGAGTGGCTCCTGGGGCCCATGTTTCCCTTTTCCTGCAGGAGCAATTAGGCTGCTCCCAGGCTGTCTTCTGTAGGCTGATGTTATCTCCACCATGACGCAGGCAAGCGGCCCTAAACCCTTGTAATAACCATGCCAGGGTCACTCTCTCCCCGCTGCCTGTGTGCCTCTACCTGCAAGATAGGCTGAGCTCCAGGCCAGGGAGCTGCTCTAGCTGGGGACTGGCTCTCCAGGGGAGAGCTTTGGCTTTCAGACCAAACCACAGAAGGTCTGAGATTTTGCTGCCTGCTAATGGAGACAAGATAAAAGTTTGCATCAGGGATGCCTGCTCCTGCTGACAGCATCATATCCAGTGGGCTTGCTCTGCTTGGGTGTTAATTGTGTCTAGGAGCTCTCCCAGCTGCCCCATGTCACTGCCCGGGGAGAGGCTATCTCTAGTCTGGAAAGCTTTTACCTAATTAGACAAGACAGATAGAGAGGGAGACAGAAAGAAGGAAGTGGCAAAATTTCTTGCCCAGAGCCACGTGACAGGTGAGTCGTAGCAGCAGGATGTGAAGCCAGGTTTCATGGCACTTGCACCATGGGTACGTGTTGCCTCCATGGCAGGACTCTGGCACAGTGTGGTACTGGCCCCATCCCAGGGCCAGGCACCCTCCAGCCCACACTTGCCCTTCACCCTTGGGCTGCAGTAGGGCACTCTCCTCTCCTGGCACAAACCACAGATCAGCAGGGAAAGCCTGGCCTGGCTGGGGGTGTGGGTGAGAGGACCGGGAGGTGAGCACTGGCCTCCTGGCAGCCCCTGAGAGCAGATGGAGGGTTTGGGGCACTGTCTGAAGTGAGTGGTGACACCAGGGCAAACGAGGGGTATATGGCTCTGGAGCCAGCAGCAGGCAGGTGTTGTGGGTGATGGCAGTGATAAACATGCAGCCACGGGAGCCATTCCCGTTGCAGGTGGGTTCCCCCCACCTGGAGAGACAGCAGCCTTGGCTGCTAAGCCTGGGGACACCTCTCCGAGGCTGTGAGTTCTGATGCTGCAGCAGTCATCAGTGAGAGAAGAGCACGGGTCAGGCTCTGCACAGTGCACTGCTCCCATTGCACTCAGTCTCTGACTCAAATAGAATTTGTGATGGGGCAAAGTGGCTGGACTGGCATCAAACCCACCCCCACGGTACCTGCCTTGCCTTGAGCACAAGTCCAAAGCAAAATTAAACCAGACTATCTACACTTCTCTGTATGCTGTGGGACATGTTCTTATAGCTCAGAGAGATCCCTGAACCTGCCTTGATTTCACACTCACCAAGGCTTTACCCCATATCATCCGGTTTTGTTGCAGAGTTGAGGGGTTTGAGTGACAGGACATGCAAAGAGACCAGTCCAGGCCCTTCTATTGGAGCTGTTTCATTCTGCTATCCCCAATTATTTGGGGTACATCAAGATCTTTAGTTATGCATCCTGGTAGAACATTTTCTATCTTATGGTGACTGCAAGTTCTTTAAACAGCAAGTCAAGGTCTTGCAAAGAAAGAGAAGGGCAGGAGTGAAAGAAAATGGCCCTGAACTGTGAGACACTGAGTGCAAGAAAGATCTTTATTTCAGCTGTTTCAGCAGACAGATTTTCTTCTAGATACCAACAACCACTTGGGAGCTTTTTGCTGCTCCCCAGAGCCCTGAAGCATGAAAGGAAGAGGATGTAAGTTAGGAAGAATGTGCTTCCAGTGAGCTGGGAGGACCATGGCTACTGGGCTTCGGGTTCAGCATGGTCTGAAAGCCATTTCAGTGGATGCATGCTCACACATTATTACCCACAGGATTACATTAGTGGGACTCCTTTTGCCCCATTCAGCTACTTCTGACATTGGGGATCACTTGGCATTTTGCTCACAGGTTTTATTCATTGAGGAAAGTCAGCTAGGGCAAGCAGAGAGGCGTTTCACCTTTTTCCCTCATCAGATGAGCCAGTCCTATGCAATTAAGCAGCTTTGCTCAAGGGCAACAGAAGCCATTATTGCTGGGCTCCTCTGCTCTGCTTGAACTCGGGTATCCAGGCTAAAAATGCTAGAGAAAAAATACATTTTCTTTGCTCCCTGGCGTCTCCCTGGCGCTGGCTGAGTGGCAGGTGCATATCTGAGATACCTCTCTGAGAGACCTCTATCTTCATCTATCTGATCACCTTCTCTCCCCACTCCAGGCTGTCTCGTTTGAGGTGGGGTGGGAGTTGGTCTTATGAGACAGTGAGAACACCTGGCCACGTGTGACTCTTGGCCTTCCTTGAGGAAAAACTCCTTGGTTTGCCAACTTTCCTACCTTTCAGCAAGACAGCCCAGCTTGGCTGCTGAAGGCATCATGCAGAACTCTTCACTTGCTCCTTTGGAAACAGCAAGTGTTGAGAGGAAGCCCTCCTCTGAGTGTCCCTGTGCTTCTTCTCCATTGGTCCTGCACTGGGCCTGCCCCAGAGAAGAGGGCATTTCTGGGGAAGGCATGTAAACCACCCCACTTTTGAGGTAATCCTGTGACTTTTTATCTGAGCCTGATCTTGGCATGTACTGCAGGGTAAGCAGGAGTTTTGCAGACAGGTATAAATATTGCAATGATTATTCTCTTCTGGTTATGAATGTTCATGCTGCAGTTCTGATCCCCCTTATCAGGGCAACAACATGCAACCTTCAAAGGAAAACACACACACAAGCATGCATGTACATACATACATACATGTGCAATGCACAGAACTGATCCCTATACCTAGCCCCAAAACCAACTGGTGCTTGAGGATGAGGTGTATTCACTCCTGTCCAAAACTGCAGACCATCTCTTCCTTCACAGCTGATCCTTCCTGAGGTCCTGTCTGTTTACTCAGATGTCACTAAGCATTGCCTTGTTACTCAGACATGTTTCCCAGCCATGACTCATTGTGAGTTTTCACATTCAGGTACTATTATCACCAATTCACATATTAATAGAGGCAATTAAAGGCCTATTTTCAGAAAGAAACCTCTTTCCAGTGAAGATATATCTAATCCATTTTGCTGGTTAGAAAGTGCCCAGTGTCTGTTGGCACAACAATAGCTGTGTGGTCCAGTGGTTGCTTCCAGCCAAATAGCCCAAGAAGGTGCCCAAGCTCTCGGGCTAGTTCTGAAAGGGATGTGGGCACTTCCAAAGCCTTTCAAACACCACTTTTGCTACTGCTGTGAAGTGGTCCTGCAGGAAGTGTTAATGTATATCCTAGCAGCTGGAATATCTGCTGTTTAGGAGAATAGGACAGCAGTGTCAGGGCACAGAGGGCAGAATCTGAACCCAGGCAAGAAAGAGTAGGGAGATCTGTGGAGGTAAACTAATCCAGCTGCTGAACACATAACCTCCAAAACCACAGACTACTGTGGACATAACTGAACTGTTCTCTAAAAAAGAGTTCTCTTAATGTATATCCTAGCAGCTGGAATATCTGCTGTTTAGGAGAATAGGACAGCAGTGTCAGGGCACAGAGGGCAGAATCTGAACCCAGGCAAGAAAGAGTAGGGAGATCTGTGGAGGTAAACTAATCCAGCTGCTGAAGCACATAACCTCCAAAACCACAGACTACTGTGGACATAACTGAACTGTGCAGAGTTCTCTTTCTTTTAGGAGTTGCAAATCTCACGCTGTCACTCTGACTGGGAGAAGATCTGAATTAACTGATTTGGCTCCAAGGTAAGCAGCCATGCAGGATTAGGTCGGAATATGAGCTTTTATCCTTATGAAAGACCTGTGATTAGAACTGAAGATCTAAACCCCTTTCCTTGAAGAGATTGCACAGGATTTAAGAGGGAAGCTGTAGAAATGAGCAATAGAATTTGCTGCCAAATGGGGAAAGCTCCTCTGAGCAGGGCGGAGAGCTCTCTGATGGGCTAGCTAACCATCCGTGGGAGCAAAGGACCATCACAAGCCTTCCCACTTTCTGTTTTATGTATGAGGGCACTTCTTCAAAGCTGCTTTCTCTGGCTATGATACCTGGTGAGAAAATAAACCACTTGCATTACCTGTGTAATTCTGCCTGCGGGAAAGGAATGAGGAAAAAAGGAACCCCATAGGGCAGGTGTTAGTCAGACTGCCTCAGGTGTTACTAGGAGGTCTTCAGATACTACTATGATACGTTCATGTAAGGAAGGGAGCAACTCCAAGTTTTCATTAACTGTGGGCTGTGGGCCGTGGCTGCTGGTGTGGAGCCTGACATTTGGGTAACAATCGGCAAAGCATCAGAAGTGAGAGAAATGTCTGGTCCTATAAAAGTAACCCATGGAAAAGGGTAGGAAAAGGAGGGCCTCTCCTTGTGAAGTGGTTCCAGGAGAAGCCTTAGTTTTTCTCTTTAGCAGGTGGTACGTCACCCTGGGATGGGCAGTGATGGACTTGTTTCTGAAGCTGCTCATCCCCGTGTTCCTGCAGATACAAATAGTCCCCCCAGTGCTTTTACAACACGGAGAGGAAAGTGACTTCATGGCATTCCTTTTCTGACTCTTTCTCTCGCATGTGCTTTCTAAACATAGATCTAAAAATCAGAAAGCACCAGGAGAATTATGGGTTTCTACACCCTATTGTGCTTTATAATAATTATAATTATTGTAAATACGGCCCAGACACTGTAATTTTCTGCTCTCCATTGGGTCTTTCTTTTTCATTTTCTTCTTCTTTTTATGACTGTTTTCTAAGAAAGTTTTCATATGTCACCTTGTAGATGGGAAATGGCAGTCAGCTCTTAAAATAAAAGGAGAGGAGTGGCTGGGGAGGGATGGAGAGAGGGATGAGAATGGAGTGAGGAGAGAGAAATGTCATATAGTCTGTGGTGAGGGCACTAGTGGAGACAATCAGGAGACCTGGTTCTCTACCTAATCTAATGCTGACTTCCTGTGGGATTATAGGCTCCATCTTTGTACCTACTTTTGGTTGTGAGGGTGGGGTTCTTTTCTTATCTCATTGCTTGGCTGATCAGCTATCTGATCTTAAGTTTAGAGGTGCTGAGCACTTCTCACATACAATGACTGGTTGAAGTTATCGTAGGAAGATATGGTATAGGTATTTGAATAGGTAGAGGTTTTGTGGCATTGTTCAGGTACAGTCAGGAAAAACTGGTTTACACTATGGATCTGTATGCTGTGGTATAGATTCTGGTCCTGTGCCCTACCAGTGTCCAGAGCAGAGGTGTGGCTGTGTCTTTCTACCCAGGCAGCTTGGTCTTTTTCCTGCAGACGTTAAGGCATGGAATAGAGTGGAGATAGACTGAGGATGAAGTATACCCAGGTTGTGTCCCACCAGGAATTCAGAATGTGGCCAGGATATGGATTTAGGTAAAGCAGGAAATACTCCTACCCCTCATAGAACAGACACAGCTAATGCCACCTGGAGCTTTGCACAGGAGTGGTGAGGAAAGGAAAGATGCAGTCAACAGCATCAGAGGAAACAAAAGACAAAATATCCAGATACTCTGAAGTCAGGCAAGACAGTTTACATTGAATTCAGACTGAACTTAAAGAATTAGAAACAAAATTGAAAAAGGTAGGATAAGGATGCATAAGACCTGGCAAAAGACCTATGGGATATAGTGTGATGGAAAGTAGAAAACCAGAGAAAATATCTATGTGATGTAAAGAATAGGAAAGCAGAAGACAGACAGAGAAGTCATCTGGAAGGAAAAATCACTATTTTTAAACAAGGAATTGAATTGAAACAATATCACCAGAAACCCATCAGAGATTCAGTCTGAATTGCAATTACTTACAAACTGTTGCCCAAACAGGATAGCTGAGTATCTTCTCACTGAGAACTCTGGCTTCTTCCCCTCAAGAGTCTGCCCTGGAGACTTCCAAAGCAAACCAAAGAGAAGAAAGCTGTTCTCCACCACATGACCACGGGAACCTTGGTTTTATATACTTTCAAAACAAATGGAGGAGTCTTTCTGGGTGAATTTCTACAAAGAATGTAGGGTTTGCAGTGTGGACTTGGGGCTTGAGAGATGTAGGTATTAGTCTGCGAATGAAAAGAGAAGTAGTTTAGAGGGTGCAGCTGGTGATGGGGCCTAGGATTTTGGCTTCTATTTCCAGGCTTGGGAAGTGACTGACTGTAGCCTGGAAGTAAAAGGTGGGTTAGTGGAGTTTAATTCCTGCCTTTCCCACTGTCCTACAGCAACCTACTGAATCACTCTCTTGGTACACCACCACCAATTAATTACCTCACAGAGGGTTTCCCTGGTACTGAAGCTGATGTTTGCAAAATGCCCAAAAATCTGCTGGTAAAAGGTGATTTGACAGAACAATGATTATCCCTTTATCTTATAGGGCAAGAACTTCTTAGAAGAAGGTTTATTTGCCTCCTGCAACCCATAAATGCACATTGCAGGCAATGCAATAGGCTGCGCAGAGCCCTGTGCATCAAAAGGAACAGTTGCTGTAGTATTTGGAAATAAGTCAAATCCTCTGCTATCTGCATTTCTTACAAATACCACAGATTCCTTGTGCTTGTGCCTCCACCATTCCAAGCTGTTGCTTTGACTTGCTAATGGGTTTCTGTTGTAAAAAAAAACATGTGTGCTGCTTCTTTTTTTATGGGGCTAACACTCAGATGTTACTTCATGCCCGGCAAGATAGCAAGAACCTGGAGTCTGCTGGATTCCAGAGGGAAAGATCTGCAGGCATCTTGGAGGGAAAACTGCCAGCTGGGTATTTATGAAAAGGACCTGATCTGGGTGGATTCAAGAATGTATTACAAGCTAGATGCTTATCTGGTGTCAATGGACAGTTTCATTGAATTAATTGGATCTGTGCTGATTTATAACTATGGAGAATTTGGCCAAGTCTATACAAACAACTCTAATTAAGCCCCTTTCAAGGCAGCAAGAATTAGTAACAACAGATAAATCTTGATAAGCTACAGGTCCTTGCCAATTGTCTTCCAAACTCTGCTCTTTCTTTTCACTGTAAAGAATGTATGGAGTTTTCATGAACCAGGTTCAGCCAACTCACTTTCCACTCCTCAGCTTTGCTGATGCAACTCGTCCAGGCTGTGATGAGTCAGTGATCACAACTGAAAACAAACAGCAAACCTCAAGAGGTGAGCAGCTCCACAAGCAATTGGAGCAGGTGGGAGCCAATCTATGGAGCTAGGTTCAAACACCAAATTCTAGCTTGACCCATGGAGAAATATCACCAAGTCTTTCATTCTCTTGCTGAGCTTGGCTGACTTTCCAAGTGACAGGCTTTATCTTGTCCAACAATCGCCAAGACTTGCAGAAGAGAGGACTGGCAGGAGTGTTACAGCTGGTAGGGAGCAGGTATTAAGCAGAAGGCTGGACTAAAAGTGTTCAAGGATCCCTGCAGGCGTGCAGAGGGAAGGATTTACCCACTCAGACAGCAACCATTCTCTGTGGGGTCACATCACCTTCCCGGCAGACCTGCTCATGGTGTAGCAGCAACACTCGGTGGATGTTTCCCAGCAGTGGATGGAGGATGGCCAATACACTACCCCTTGCAATTCATTGCAAGCTTGCCAGAGGGCTGTGTGGCACCTGCTGCTCTTCTCTGGGCCCCGGGTATTGGGTTTGCAAGACTCAGCATGGGCCCTGGGCTCCAGGGCTACATATGTTGCTGAGAGGACTCAAAAAGGGGAGAGCATGAGGATCTCCAGCGTAGGCAGCTGGCAGTTTAATTTCAGCACGGGTAGGTACAAGGTAATACAACATGAAAGATCAATTTAAGCTACTTATGTAACATGACAGGCTCTAAATTAATTATTTCTTACTCAGGGAAACATCAAGGTCCTGTGATCACAATAGCTACCTAGCAATGAAAAGGTTGTATTATAATACCTTCCTATGAATCAAAATTATTTCTACATTTGAAATTATGTGCTCAGATTTTGTCACTTGTCTGAAAGACTTTTCAGAAATAGAAGGTATATAAAGATAGATGATGCAAATTACTAGAAGACCTAGAAGGATTTAACAGAGAAAAGATTAGGACAGTTAATTTAGTGAGAGGGATGTGATGTGGGAATGAAAAGAACAATGGCCGGGAGAAGGCACATAAGAGCCTGCTATTTGTTCTTTATTAAAATACCAGAATGAGAAAGAAAAAGCTCATGATTTAAAGTACTGCACCTGAAATACTAATAAAGGAACATACTGCATTACGCAGTATGTAACCTGTGGAATTCACTGTTTGAAAATACAACCAGGGCCAAGAGCTTGGGAAGACATTACTCTCACATTTTCCATACAGGAGCAATAAAAATATCATCCACCCCTACACCAGCTGGGATTAAAAACCTACACGGGATATAAATCTTCATCTTGCACGACAATAATTGCTGCGAGCGAGACGAGGAAGCCGATTGCATAACTGCCCACTGCGAGGGTTTTACTACCTCCCATGAAGCATGTGCTGCTGGCTGCTAGTGGAGATGGGCTGCTGGGAGGGACATTGCCGTTTTCCCTTGCCATTCCTCCCCTCTCCGTGCACACCCCTTCATCTGCAGCAGGTCCTTTAGCTGCACTGGGGAGTTCTGCAGCAGTCAATGGGACAGACCACCCTCTTTGGTGCTCTCGGCACCGGGGGCTGTACCTGGCACGCGTGGCGTTGTTCTGGTGAGCTAGACAAAATGAGACATGCCTCTGGCCTTGGGAGACGTGAAAGATGGTAGTCATTCATCCAGCTCCCTGCAGGAGCAAACTCCAGGGCTAGGAGTCAGCAGCAGGGAAGATGCTCATCTGCTGCAGACATCGATGTTCCCCTTGAGACAGAGGTTTTTGGGTGAATCACTGCTGCTGTGAGCGGTCCCGATTAGAAAGCATGAAGCAGTTCCCTTAGGCAGCCAGCGACCAGACTGTGAATTGGTTTGGAGAGGAGGGTTGAAAGTCTGGATTTGGCCCAAAATTTGGTACCAAGCTGGTGCCAAGAAACAAAGGGTCTGGTGTTTGAAGTTGGTGCCCAACCTGAAGGAATAAATTCAGGGACGGTTGTCCCTGGAAAGGCAGCATCAAAATGTGGACACAATGGGAAAGAGGTGCTGTCTCTTTGCCAGAAGATGCTTTATTAATATTCATCTGCAGTACGGTCAGATTGCCAGCCAAGAATGGGACTCTCCTGCTTGAGGCAATGTTCATACAGAGCAGCTGATATGAATCTAACAGATGTGGCTATTTCAATGTCTAGAAGTGATGAGGAGCTGGGGGAGCACCAAGGCTGCGGGTTGTCCTAACATGCCGAAAAATTGAGCTGATGATGAAAGTTCTTCTTAGCCCTTGCTTGCTGATTTTCAGGGTGAGACCCTCAACTTTTCAATGGAAAGAGAAATTCTGAAAGGTATTTGCAAGCCAAATAAATTCTTTTTGGAAATTTCTTGCAAAACAGATCCACATAGAGTTTCCAGTTTGGGATTTTGAGTTTTGCATTTTGTATTTCATTCACATTCTGGAATTTCAAAGCATCGATTAGAAATCCTAATTCATGTCCTTTTTGTATTTTATAATGATTACTGATTTTTTTTAGGATGAAGTTTTAGTGCATAATACAGCAAGAGAATCGAAGCCTTTTATTCTTCTGTCTTTAAACACAATCAAGGGCAGCTCTTATATAGTACTAATTAAAAAAATCTTATCTTTCTTTACAGATCAAAGTGGCTTTTGTTTGTTTTGTAATGTAACAGTCTGACAAAAATTCAAACACAAAAAGTGTCAAACTGCTTTATTACAAAACAAACAGGAGACACTTTGATCTGCAAGAAAAAGATAAGGTGTTCTAATTAGTACTAAATAACGACTGTCCATCATGATTTAAGAAAGGAAATAAAACTCCAATATTTCAAGTCTTTCATATGGTGATGTGCATGCTGAGGAGCTCTCATAAAGTTAAAAAGCATTACAATGAAAATTGGGATAAAATTTTGAATTTTAGGAATTTATGAAAACGTATTTCTCAACCCAGAACAAAGAAGATATCCATACTGACATATTTTGCCAGAGGAAATTTCCATTGACTACAATATCTGGTTATTAAAACCAATGAATTTAATCAAAATCTCTTTTAGGATTAAAAGCTGTGTTTTAAAACATTCCAGCCTGCTCTGTCAGCAGACATTGGTTTCAGCTGCAGCCCTGCTGGGTGGAATATGGAGGTATATAACAACACGATGAAGAAGCAGCTTCACCAACATGCTGCTAGCATGTCTGCAGCTGGCTGAGATGCAGATGCAGCATTCCAAGCCCATATCACATGGTGAAGTCACTCTGGACTTTACAGCTAGGCACTTGATGCCTCTCTTCACTGCACCATGAAGTCACATGCGTTCGAGGAGGTGCTGGGGGGAAGGCAGGTGAGCTTGGGTCTTGCAGGTTAGCTCTGGCTGTTGGTAGGCAGTGGCTGATCTCAGCCTTCTCTGCAAGGAACCTTCTCAGTGCAGTCCTGCTGGGCTTTTTCACATTCCTGGGCCAGGGCGAGTGTTTTGAAGCTGGCTGCGTCAAATATTGCCAAGAGCAATGCAAGCCTGCTCTTAGAAAAACAACAGTTATCTGTTAGTAAGTATTTCCACTGATTCTCCTTGGTTCTGTGTATTGTGCAAACCTGGTAAAGAGAAGCTCCTGTCCCAGGGAGCTAAGCTAGCAGAGGGAGCA
>NW_008627922.1:148882-187120 GCF_000691845.1 Merops nubicus | reverse complement strand
CCCATGCCTGCTAATGACCAGGTGGTGGGCAAGCATGTCAGAGGGTCATTCAATGGTCTGAGCCACAGAGTGAATTTTGCTCTTCCATTCCACCTCACTGTTAACAGCCAGTGAATTTCCTACAGGAACCCTATGGAAACGTTCCTCAAAATAGTGTCCTGTGATCTCAGGGGCAAGCAAACATCAGTCTCATTCCAATTCTTGGACATCAACTCTGCCCCTTGTTCCCGGATCACTGAGAGCTGCTGGGCTATGCTGCTTGCTTTTCACGGCCTCCTGTTTACCTCACCTTTGGTCCTGCTCTGTGTTTACAGTTAAGCTGTTCATTCAAGTGCCATATAGTTTGTCAGGATTTGCTGAGGGAGCAAAGGTCTTCAAGCAGAAGAAGAGAGCAGAGGAAAAACAGCCTCTGGCTGCCACACTTGTCCACAGCTTGCTTCAGAGAGGTTGCTCAAGACGGGCTGGCAGCTAATAGGTACAAAAAAAGATAGCAGTAGAAGTATGTCGGCAAAATTCGGAGGCGTCTGAGACTCCCCTTTGTGGCTGGTTTTGGTTGTCTTCTCAGTGCCTTTATGATGGTGATGCTGTCATCGCTGGTTTTACTTCTAGTATTTTATAAGGAACGTTTTTTATGCTTGCACTAAACTCTGAAACAGAGATGGGGTAACTGCTTCTGCTGCCTCACCCCAGCCCTTCGCATTTACAGTCTCCCATATTCATGTTATAGTTGTTGTAGATATAATATTATAAATTTAAAAAGCATCATGGGGAGAAAGCATGCTTTTTACTTGGACCAAATCACACAGTTGGGGAAAAAAACAAGCTTTCAGGCACCTAAAGGTAGATTTCCCCTCACTCACTTGTATCCTACAGTAATATAAGACATTAAGATTTAGCATTTTAGTTCTTCAGAGAAGAAAACTTTGGCAGGCTGGGCCTTTTTGACAGGACCCTTGGTATCTGTGTGAGGTAGGCACAGGCCTCCAACACTGTAAAAATCCCTCAGTCATTGCTGCAACTGAAATACCATGAAATTATTTGGGATGCAAGAAATTCAAGGCTGTGAGTGAAAGTCAATAACCTGTTGCTTAAGAGGTAAACAGAATTGGGAGCCACAGGAGGACAATTCTAACTTAGGGACTAAGAAAACCCATCTGAATATTAAAGGACAGCAAAAATACTGTGTGAAGATGGAAAACAGGTGATTGTTTATAGCATTTCAAAGGAGCTCTTGAAATAATATTTACAAAGGGTAAGGGGAGGAGAATCCAGCTATTTATCCAGGAAACCAAACTGAATAAAGCTGGAAATGGCAACAACAGCAGGGGTCAAGCCCAGGCATGGGCGTCACGTTTCAACCACTTCCCTCAGCCTGGCGGTGACGTTGGGAAAGGGTGGCTGTGCAGGTGGCTTAGGCCTTGTGTTGTGACTCCTATAGCAAAAGCAGATCTGAAGAAGCAAGCTCCTGTGCAGGTTAAGAGCAAGTCCCCTTGGTAGGCAGCGTGATGTAAACAAGGACGATTAGAGCTAAAAGGCTGAGGAGGTGGCTGTGGGAGTTAAAGGAATAAACACACTAGAGGTGGAGTTATGCTTCTCGCTGTGTTTTCCAGCTTGGGAGCCTGAGGAATCACAGCTGAGGTTGCAGTGAAAGCTGTCCCTGTCCAGAAGGACCACCTCCATCCCATGTATGCCCAAGGAGAACCTACCACAATGACTGTCCTCCCTGCATCCCTCCTGGCCAGGTCTGTCATTTTGGTGACCCGAGGATTCCCTTATTTCCCATAGCTCGTATTTATGTCGCAAAATCACAACCCCTTTCCCTGCTAACCACTCCTCCCTAGGCTCACCAAGGAAGGTCGATCATGCTTCCAGTAGTTAATCAGTTTCTTTGGCAGCCTTCCCTGGGGAGGGAACCCAGCATCTTTATGCAGCCCATGTGCTCCTTGGCCATGACAGCCCTGCGTAGTCAGTGAGCAGCTGTCCTTGAGCTATGCCTCCAATGGCAGGCTGCATGACATTTCCACAAAGACCCTTCTTTTCTTTTTTCCTCAAGGTGGTCCTTAAGATTAAATAGTACGACACACACACCACCATGTTGTGGCAGAGTAGGTGTGGCTGGGGTTGTGGGAAGGGTGTAGGATTGCTCTCAGAATGAACACTTTGGCCAGTTTTCTTATTTGCTTACTATGGGTAGAAAACCCCTCCTTTTCCAAGCACACGTTGAGAGTTGAGCCAGGCCTGGTGAGACAGCCATCACCATCATCAATGTTTGTGAAGGGCCTGTGGCATCATGCCATGTGACTTAGGTTGGCAGTATGATTACATGCATGTGCAAACCCTGCCCTCAAGTCCCAAAGAAACCCTTCAGCCCCATGCTCTGGAAACAACACGGCAACTGGGCACGCCCTACACCTTGTGCCTTTCCTCCAGGATGCTAAACTCCCTGTCCCTGAGGAGCCATGTCTCTGGAGATGTCCTCATTCTTCATGCTGTGTTCAAGCAGCAGGGAGACCACAGTCATCTCTGCTCTGAGCTCAGCCTTGGCTTGTGACTTGTGGCCTTGGAGAGCGCACACATATCACATAAGCACAGGCCCTATGCTCCATCATGGAGAGCTGCATCCCATGTTGCTCTGTTTTATAGATCTGGTGAGGGATCTGCATGTGTTCTGGTAGCTAGGTCTTCAAAGGGGTGCATCAGCTCTCAGTGGGAGAGATTTTTAGGGGTAGTGACCTCCTCCGGGGCACACTGGGAAATATGGGGACAGGACATCTCACACCCTTTTCTTTCTTAACACATGGTCACCTCTAGACAAGATTATGGGCCTTTGGTCTGAGTGGAACTTCCCACCTACTGGTTCCTCAACTTAATTGAGAATTAGTTTTCAGTCATTTCCCCTCAGCAGCCACTCTAAGAAGCTCTGGTCCATGAAAACAAAGCACTTGCCTTGGCCTCATGCTAGAGCTGAACATGCCAAGCAGATAGCCAGTCGGCCGTTTCTTCCCATCACTCCAGTGGGGAATTGCAGGATGCTTTGATCATGTCCTCTGAGTGAGGACAGCTGGGCTGTAAATCAGGGTCCCTGCTGCTCTGAACTTTTTCCTCCACCCAGCACCACAGAGAGACAGGACATGTTTTTCCTCTCCATGCAGGGGTGAGCCAAGGTAAAATCTAGACCTGGCAACTGGGCTAATAGTCCTTTCTGTGCCATTCACTTGTTGCTTTTGCAGGAATTTTCCACCTTAAAAACGCATCTCTCTGCTCTTCCAGTTCAATAATATAGGCAAGAGGTCAGTTTCTTTCCTGTGCAAAGAACAACCATATTACACTCTTAGATGATAAGCTGAAAAAGAGCCAAATTTCTTTTTATAGCTTCTTTATTGCTCCCTGTCTGTGTATATAAAATGAGGAGGACTATGATTTACATGACAACTTTAAGGCTGCTCTGTGAAGGAGTTCAGGAATTGCAGAATAGAGGGAGATATTTTAAGCCAAACAGGCAATAAAAAAATAAACAAACAATGAGTAGCTACTGAAGCATGCATGCTGCCTCTGCCATCTTAAAAGGCACGAAGGCAATGCACGTGAGGGCAAGGACGGTGAACTAGGAGGGAAATTCAAAGGAGGCTCAAAACTGCTTCTGATAGTTACTCTCTCTCTAGTCAAAGCTCCACTTCTGCAAACACTTTTCCAGTGAGATCGTGACCTCTGTTAAACATGCCATGACCCTGGAGGGGTTGTGCTCAGTAGTAGCGTTCTACTCCAGGCAAATACCCCCCTGCTTTTAAGATGGAATTCAATATATTTCTGAAATGTAGTGCCTGAGAGAACTGAGGACCAGGCTGGGTGAGCCAGGCAGACATACAATCTCACATTCCTTGGCTGGAGACAGGTAGGGGATGTGTACAATTCTTGCACAAATCAGGACTACAGCTTATGCTATGCTGGACTTCCCTCTCCTCCTCTCTGGCTGTCACCCTGCATCACTCTCCTCATTTGAAGTTCCCAGGTCTCTCTTTTCAGTTCCAGAGGGGTTTTGTCCAGCAGACAAAACATTAATTAGAGGCTGTGTTGATACTATCACACTCATTTTGTGTCCTTGCAGATGCCAAGTGAGTGAAACAACCTCCCTGGCTGTGCAGTCCCCAGAGGGCTGACGATCCCCTCTCCACATTCCACTTGGTACAGGAAAATAGCAGGGCATTAGAAAGACACCCATAACCTTTGTGTGCATTTGTGTGTCCTTGCTTCTGCAGGAGCACCATGCTCCACAACTTCTTTGCTCAAGTGGGCAGTTTGTGCATTTGTACCCAGGCCCAGGGAAGCTCAGGATCCAGGCTAGGAAGATAGGGCTTCCCTTGGTGTTGTGGTGGGACTTCTAATCTCTTGCACTATGCTTTCTGGCGTCAGCATTAAATCCTGATGGCAGCCCCCCAGCAAAGGGGGCTGGCTTTTGCACCACAGTAATTTCATTTACGACCATGTATTTGGCACTAGCTCTTTTCTTTGTGCATGGTACTGGCCCTGCTGAGCGCAGGCTAAAGTTGTCACAAAATGAACTTATCTTTCTTTGGAACTCATTCCCTAGTTCAGTGGCAGACAAGGGAAGGATCAGTTCAGTGAGCACTTGGTATTGAGGTTGGCTTGACCCTCTAAGTCTCCAAGGGCTGCACATATGCATTAGGATTTCTTCTTTTTGGGACTGGCCGTACTAAAAGTTGGGTGCAGTAGGGACCCAGTTCTTTAGGTCTTTCCTGCTGCAAACACTGGCTTTTCTGTTCTCTGTTGTCAAATGCTCTCCCCACTCAGGATACTCTGAAGGGTGATTTGAAACCACTGAGCGTGCTTGAAGCACTGAGGAGAGTTTCACTTTGCAGGTATTGCATGAAGGCTCTGGAGACATGACTTTGAAAGCCTTTGGCGCAATTTGATAAATCTCAGTCCCAAGATTTAGAGTGAAGATGGAATGAAAAGGTAGCACGTAGGATGCACAAGGAAGTCACCGCTTCCTTCCAGGCAGCTGTTTCCCACAGACAAACAGGACATGTCTGCCATGCAGAAAAACGACAACAGTAAACTCTGCCCATGCCCATTGGCCAGCACTGTGTTTTGAAGAGGCAGGAAAACTTGTCACGCTGGTGCAGCTGCCCGATGAGAGCAGGTGATTAGAGCACAACAGGCAGCCCTGTAAAACCACCAGGCTGATGCCAGAATCCTGCAGTTGCTGTGGACCATGTCTGAGTCATGTGCAGGGTCCAGAGACTTCCCTTGTGGTGCAGAAAATGAGCCAGGCTTTCCTCTGAGTGCTTCATTCTTCCTGGTTCAAATTGCTGTTGTGACCTCCAGGTGCAGGCACATCAATTATAAAACCACACAAATTAATGCCTGACTCTGGATTGTAACAAAGTGCCAGCAGAGGGAACACACAGGAAACATCCTGAGCCATGAAAGAAACTCAAAGCCACTCAACCAAGCAAAATCCAGGCAGAGTAGGTAGACCTAACACTGGAGAAGGCAACTGCACTGCACCGTGCCCCGAGGGGAGCATGTCCAGAAGTGTGTGCAATTCTTAGAGCATCTGCAGGGCTTGCATGCACTCCTTTTGAAGACTGTATCATCTCTCTTTCTGAAGTTACTCAATGTTACATCTCTGCTTAATCTCAAGGGGTTGCTAATGAGCTTTGGGCATTCTCTGTCTCTGAAAAGGCCCACTGGAACATCCCAGCTACAACACCTACTGCTTGGGCCAGAGGCAAGGGGACAGAGCTCAGAACCAGAAACCAGGGTGCAAGTGCAGCACTGAGTACACCGACAGACCTACCAGTTTGCAGCACTGGTGACGTGCAGCTATGTAGGCATGGCATAGCTCACTGTAAAGGCCAGACTTTTCTTTCCCCTCTGCTGACATGAAACAAATACCTATTCCAGAATTTTATAGGAGTGACTCCTGGTCTAGCCTAAAGAAAAATGAGAATGAGTTTTGTTCTAGAAGATGTACATAGTTAGGAATAAGATGCACCCATCTCTGAAGATTTTTATCACACCCATAACAACTTCACTTTCGAGAACTTTCCAATAGGACAACGTGCAACATGGCTCTGTCTGAAGGCTGCAGGACAAGGATCCCACTGCAGATGGGACCATTTTCCTTGTGTGTGGATTCACGTACCAAAGAAAAAACACATCAATATGTGGAGGGAATCATCAAAAGCTGTGCACATCCCAGATCCAACCCCAGGTTTGGTTTTCCCTGAGAAGTATTTGACTCTAGCTTAACTGAGTCTTACAGCTTTTAGGATCTCAGGGTGAAGCCATGCTGAGCTGCCTTCTTGCAGAGTGCAGATACAGGAAGCAGAGATCCCTGTGCTCAACTAGACACTGCTTGCAAGCAGCAGGTGGTCTTCACCATAAGGATGGAGGAGGCCTGGGTACACTTCTTGGGGGATCTGCACGTCACTTTGCCAGCAGCTGCCATACACGTTAGGCAGCCAGCTGCTGTGTGCTCATAGGGGACACCCAAACCACCTCCGTCACTGACTCTGGCCTGCTGCAAGTGATAAGCAAGGAGGATGTTGTGTCTTTCCAACCTGTTGTGTTTCCTCCTGGTAGCCACTATGAGAGAGGGATGGCTCACAGCGACAGATATTTACTCCTCAGGTGTGGCTCTCTGAACGCCAGCTCTGCCAAGGCAGGCAGATCATGGGGCTGCACGAGGTCTCTAGACAGAGTCCATAGGGCATGGGTGCACAGGCACGGGGCTCCTCGCACGTTCTCAGTGGTGGTGTGGGCATGCTGGGGAAAGCGGGGGGGCATGCCACTCTGCTCGGCTGCCGGCAGCCTGCCAGCAGGCACCGGGGTGCCCCAGTGGTGGTGGTGCCTGTGAGGTGCTGTGGACATTCTGTTAACCCCCAAAATCTGAAAGGCTGCTCTAAAGCTTGGTGATATTCTCAGTGATGAAGTCACAGGGCCACGTATGATCTCGACAAACATACAATCACTCTGGGGTCAGGCTGTGCAAGCATTCAGTGCAGAAGGCATTTTGTCTTGGGAGATGTGTCATTGCTTGACAAGTGAGATGTATTTGAGTTTCTGGTAAACTTACGTTCACATAAAGAATAAAAAAGGCCCATGGGATTGTACACAGCACTTAAGAACATAGTGATGGCCTCACTGGCCAAGACCTAAATGTTCACCTAAGGCTAGGCGTGGGGACCCATGTAGTCAGACAGGTTGGGGTGGAGGGAGTTGAGGTGTGGGAAAGGATGAAAGAGAGGCACCAGGGAGATGTGCTGTGGCTGCTGAGTGTGGGGACACTTGGGATGCTCAGCCCAAAGGTGCCACAAGCTGGTGGAGCGTGGGTGAGGAGCCTGTATGTGGCGAGGTGTCTCCTTCACAGGCTGTAGCCTCCATGAACATGTGCCCGTTTCAAAGCACTGCCCAGCCACAGGCACATGTAGGAAAGAGTAACAGCTGCCAAGAGGCCAGGGAACCCGAGGTAACTCAGGAGCACGCACGTTCCATTATTGCCGGGTTGGCTTGGCACAGAGAAGAAATTTATAACTGACAGCAGGTTTGCCAGAGCAGTTAAACAGAGCAGTGTGACAATAGGAATAAGCATTTCAAATATTTGATTTTGCCCTGTAATTCCTTGCAGGCTGCTCCCAATTAACAAGGGGAATTTTGTCAAGCCTAAAGAGACTTCAGTATGGTAGATAAATTCTCAGCTCTTGATGTGTAAATGTTCTTCCTCCTGCCTCCCTCATAAAAAAAAAAAAAAACATTTCTTTTTTTCAAGTGGTGTTTGTGGACAGTAGAAAGCTTGTGCAAGGGAGTGGTTCTTGTCTCTTCTGAAAGTAGCACAAGGGGCTGGGGCATGAAAGATTACAAGGATAGAAGTTCCTCACTCTTTTAAAGCTGCAATGTAATTTTGAAGACTTATCAATAGTCAAATCAGTTCCAACATGATGCTTCTGATATTTTATCCAAACACTTAACAGGAGCAGTGCTGATGTCCTGATCTCAGAAATCCATCTTGGTTGCTGAAGCTGACTGCAGTGGGTTTGCCCTGCCACTATGCTCACTGCTGCCAGCTGAGTGGGCTGCAGACTTCCCACTCCAGTAGGGCATTTTGATAGACTGCACCTGTCAACCTGATTTACAAAGGTGCTTTTGAGGACGTTCATGTGCCGTGGCTGTTTGCCATAAGAGAGGACTGGATGCAAAAGGGTCTTTCCACTGCTCTGCTCTGTTGTGTGATATCCAGGCTTCCAGGTGAGCTTGTCATGTTTGATTTAATGCCCACTGGGGAGGCTGGCGTCCTGGCTCATATATAGGCTTGTTTTACCTCATAGTGCAACCTGGGAAGGACCTTTCCTTCATGTGGATAAATACCTTTACAGCAATGCCCAGGGCCTTTCTCTGTAGGGCTAAGAGGGCTCTAAGCCTTAGCAACAAAAAAAACCCTCAACTGTTGCTAGCAGCTAGGATCTACTTTTGTAAATCAGTGGTGTAGGGTGGAGGTGGCATTTCCTTTGATGGCAGACCTAAAGACAGAGGCAGCTTGTCTGGAGGTGGCAGAGTCCTGAAGAATGTGTCAGTGCTTGTCTGTGAGAAGATGGAGGTTGCAGTGGTGTCTACTCCCTCAACCCTCCACACTAGAACTTCTCAGTCAATAGGCTTGTTACTAATTTTCCACCACAGTGAAACCAGCAGTGCTCACTGATCATGGTAAATGGGGGCTGACCTGCTACTTACTTCACATTTTGAGCTGCTGTTGTAAACCAGTAAAAGCCCAACTGAAAGCAAACAGGATCCAGCTCCTGCAAGGCTCCCTGGCAGGTGTCCAGCTTACCAGGGCAGAGGCAGATGCAGAGAAGCAAGGGAAGAATATGTGTTGACAACCCTGCCTGAGACTTGTGTCAAGCGTAGCATTAACAACATATTCTACCTATAGCAGGCAAAAATGAGTGGGAGATGTAGTGAATGACTAGAGGACTTGTCATTGTCCTCTCTTCTTCTCCTTCTCTCTCTTCTTCTCCTTCTCTCTCTTCTTCTCCTTCTCTCTCTTCTTCTCCTTCTCTCTCTTCTTCTCCTTCTCTCTCTTCTTCTCCTTCTCTCTCTTCTTCTCCTTCTCTCTCTTCTTCTCCTTCTCTCTCTTCTTCTCCTTCTCCTCTCTCATTGCACTGTTTTTCAGGCCAGTTACATATACCAACAAATTCCCTCCTGAAGAAACTGTAGGCATCACAGAAACAAGCCCATAACCTCCTCCACTGTTAACTTGGGTCCCCATTCTGTCTATGAGCCTGACCAAGCTCCTTTCAGCAAGGCAAAAAGAATGGAACAGTAATAGGAGTGAGGAAGAGAGTCTGCCTCCCCAGAACTTGTGGCTGAGATGGTGAAAGGCAAAAGGCTTCTTTTCTCACCGTTGCTGAAAAATTGTCCTTATTCTGCTCTCACTGTTGTCATTTGTACACCAGTGTGACTCTCCCAACTTCACTGGCACCCTGGATGGGAACAGCCTTGTCAGCAAGGCAAAAACCATTTAGTTTATGAAAACACCAGTGGGAATGTATTGTGGTTCTACCAGAAAAATAGCCTGCAAAGTTTTTTTCCATGTTATAGATGGTCTCCAGACACTACATGATCATGGTAGCCCCAGGCCTGTTTGCTGAGTGGAAGGACATCCCCACCCTTTCTATATTCCAGTTCTCTGTGGGATTTTCCCAGCTCACCTTCCTTGATTGGGATTCTTCCCTTGCTTTTATTGAGCCGCACAGAAGGGCAACAGATCACCCACACAGGAGAAGCAAGGAAGGAGTGGAACAAAGGAGTCTTCGTGGATGCTGTTTGAAATTCCCGTGATGCCAGCTGGGTCTCCTCAAGCTGCAACATGGCAAACACCAGTGCAGTGCCTGAAGTGTGAGATGTCACAGCCCACCTCACAAGGAGCCTGTCATCCTAACTGCAGGGAGGGGAAGGGGAATAGCAAGGTGTGCTCAGCTCTCAGCAACGCTGTTGACAGGCTCGAATAAGCTCCGGGGAATGATTATGGATCTCTACCAGTGACCTGAGAATTTGGATCAGCACAGCAGAAGGGGCCAACAGATAGATAGATGGGTATAAGGGCTTCAATATGTGATGGGGACAACAAGTCATCGCACTGAAACCTATCACAGATCTGCTAGTGAATATTTCTAAAGAAAGGACTCACAGAGAGGCAGGTGGTCTAGACAACTTCCCCCAGGCAATGTACTGCCTGGGTGCCCACCTAAGCCTCTTTCAGGGAAGGCCTACTACTTCAATGCAGAGATCATACTCTAACAGCTGTCAGGTGACAATAGGATAAGGCATAGGAGGGGAATGGGTCACAGGTGCAGGGTGCAGAGTCACAGGTTTGCCACAAGCTTTGGTGAAGAGTCACTTTTCCAGGATTTCTAGGTTTAGTATTTGCTTTTGTGGGGGCTCCCAGTAAATACTGTGTTTCCTTTGCCACTCCAAAAAACATCTTCACTTAACTCAAGCCCTGTGTTGTTTTCCAGCTCTGTTGGGTTTTATTTTGCTGCTTCAAATACTGCCTGCCTTCTGGAGGTCAAGGCAGCTGAAGGAGTTAAAGCAACCAGCTGGCCAGGAGAATTCAGACATGGAAGAGCTGCCTAAATACACGTAGAGAGGCAGCTGGCTGGCACATGACCCACTGAACAGATCAAACAATGCTGCTAGGAGCCAAGAACAATTTCCAGTACCTGCTGCAGTGTCCATATCTTCCCTGGGTCCCACCCCCCCATCCTTCCTTTTATAACCCCATCAGAGAGATATCCTCCAATGTTCCTGAAGTGACATGCACCTGGCTGTGAGCACATGTGCCTCACAAAGAGACAGCTGTTTGTCTTTAGGCAATTTTTATGCCACTTCTGTCCCCTATGGCATTTGAGTCAACACATCACTTGGTGTAAGTGCATGTGCATCCACTGAAACTGAAGTGCCAGACCCACAGGGGTGTAAAGCAGAGATTCATCTTGCATTGGTTACATATCCCTTCCCCTTCTCCTTCCCCTTTTAATAGACAAATGCTTAAAGCAGCTGATTTGCAGAGGAAACAAAAATCACCATAAGCTATTGTCTACCTTGCCAATGCCACAGCACAAAAACACCCAAGATTTTCACTGTTGCTGAGGATAGATTTGGGATGCTGGGGTGGGCAGCTATTTAGAAGAGTTGGAGAGCATGTTTTCCCCCCACTCCAGATGCAGAAAGAGCAGCAAGGTGGAGTCTTCTCACCCACTTCAAAAAGGGCAAGGAGGACAACCCAGGAAATTAGAGGCCAGTCAGCCTTACCACCATTCCTGGAAAGCTGGTGGAACAGCTCATTCTGGAGGTCATCTCTAAGCATGTGGGGTTCATTAGGAAGCATGTGACCAGCAGATTGAGGGATTTTTTGTCCTTCCTCTCTACTCTGCCCTACCGAGGCCACATCTGGAGTACTGTGTCCAGTTCTGGGCTCCCCAGTTCAAAAATAACAGGGAACTACTGGAGAGAGTCCAACAGAGAGCTACAAAGATGCTTAGGGGACTGGAACATCTCCCTTATGAGGAAAGGCTGAGAGACCTGGGGCTGTTTAGCCTGGAGAAGAGGAGACTGAGAGGGGATCTTATCAATGCTTACAAATATCTAAAGGGCAGGGGTCAAGAGGATAAAGCCAGACTCTTTTCAGTAGCACCCAGTGACAGGACAAGGGGCAATGGACACAAACAGGAACACAGGAAGTTCCACTTGAACATAAGGAGAAACTTCTTTACTCTGAGAGTAATGGAGCACTGGAGCAGGCTGCCCAGAGAGGCTGTGGTGTTTCCTTCTCTGGAGACTTTCAAAATTCACCTGGACATGATCCTGGGTAACCTGTTCTAGCTGAACCTGCTTTAGTAGGGGGGTTGGAATACATGATCCCCAGAGGTCCCTTCCAAACCCTACCATTCTATGATTTGTCCCAGCAGTTTGTTCTAGGGAAACAAAATTTATTTTTCCCTACCATGATGAGAAGCTTTGAGCTAGTTCTATGCAGGGATCCTTACAACCCATCCTTCACTCAGTTTCTGAACACCTGAGCAGTATGAGGACATCACAGAATCATAAGATGCTTTGACTTGGAAGGGACCTCAAAAGGTCATCTAGTCCAACTCCCCTGCAGTAAGCAGGGACATCCTCAACTACGTGACGTTGCTCAGAGTCCCATCAAGCATGGCCTTGAATGTCTCCATGGATGGGGCCTCCAACACCTCTCTGGGCAGCCTGTTCCAGTGTTTCACCACCCTCATAGTAAAGAACTTCCTCCTAATGTCTAATCTAAACCTACCCTGCCTGAGTTGAAAACCATTGCCCCTTGTCCTGCCACTACATGCTCTTGTAGCCAGTCCTTCCCCAGATTTCCTATAGGCCCCTTCAGGTACTGGAAGGCCATCATAAGGTCTCCCCAGAGTCTTCTCCAGACTGAACAACCCCATCTCTCTAAGCCTGTCCTTGTAGGAGAGGTGCTCCAACCCTCTGATAATTTTTGTGGCCCTCCTCTGGAGCCTTTTGAAGTACTGGTGTTAAAGCTCCATCCTTGAATGGGGGTTGGCATATGGATGATGTCAAAAACCAGGCAAGAAGAAGGACTCTCCTGACTGCTTTTCCCCCAGCGTCTGGCCAGCTTTGGGTGGGAACTGATTGGGAGATCACCACCATGTGCCCTTACCTTCCACATTAACTTGGAGGTGAGACAAGAAGCCATCTGTATTCCACCTGATTCCATCTCCTGTGGGTTGGATCTTCAGCCAGCTTGCTCCCTTCTGCACATCCTGTGTCATGAGTGAGTGCATTGACTTGTTTGTCCCTCCAGTGGTGGGCCACCTTGGATCTCTGGTATATGATATAAGAGCAGAGGGAGAAGTTTGGCTGTTGGTTTGCCTGTTGATGATATTATCCTTCCTAGTCAGGCAAGCAGTAAGTGGAAGACTTTTCTAACAGGACCATGTCTTTCCTGTGCTGAGGACTCTAGACCTGGACACAGAACTCCAGGTGAGGCCTCAGTAGAGCAGAGAGGCAGAATCATGTCTCTTCATCTGTTGGCCATGCTTCTTTTGATACAGCCCAATGTGTGATTGGCCTTCTGGGCTGTGAGTGTGCACTGTTGACTTATGTCTATCTTTTTGTCCCCGAGTACCCCCAGGTCCTTTTCTGCAGGGCTGCTTTCTATCACATCATCCCCCAGCCTGTGTTGATAATGAGGATTGCCTCCACACAGATGCAGGACCTTGCTCTTGGCCTTGTTGAACCTCATGAGGAAGACATAAATGGCTGTTGTCAAAAGAAAGGTGGAATACCTTGCTGTGCCAAAGTTTGTGGGGGGTTATTTTTCCTTTCACTTTTGGTTTGTATCTTCGAAGGATGAAAAGGTTCCTTTGAAGAAATGCCCTCACATTTGGAGTAAAAAGACATGTATTCTTGTAGAAGCTCACTCCATGCATGAGCCTGCATTTGTTCCAACGAGAATTAGGTTCATCTTGCAGCTGAGATTTCCCAGATGCTGGAGATGTTGAGCTGTCAGTCATGATGTTCATCTCAAGTGATAGCTGGTCCTTCAGTTATCCTGACCTTGCAGTGAGACACCTTGAAGTTAGTGACTCTGACTTTGAACTTATCTGAGTATAGTGTGGGAAGCCAGGCAAGAAAGGCAAAGATCTCAACTGTCCTGTGGTGGCTCTGCACTGCAAGGTGTTCTTAACACTTTGAGGGTTTTATGTGCTGTCACATTGCATAGGTTTGATCACTGCATAATCAAAACACAATGGAAAATAAGACCAAGCAAGCTCTTGCAGCTCACCCTGTTGTGAGAGCTGGCTCTGCTGCCTAGATCTGCCACTCCATATCAGTCCAATGTCACTGCACACTTTGCTTTCCAAAGATAGTGGAAATCTTTTCAGTGATTTTGGATAAAGCTCTGAGCTAACTGGAACCTTATAGCTACTCCTTGTATTAATTAGAATTTGCTCATTTTCCCTAGGCAAAGACAAGGTATGGTGACATTAAGAAGGAAATCCTGTTGAGTCTGAAGACTGAAGGCCAAAGGGTGGTGGCCTGTAGGGGCTAAATTCTGCCCTTAGGTGTCTGCTTTGCTTATTGCTGCACACAGAAAATGGGAAAACCACAAATCAGCCTTTTGTGCATTGCTATCCCCTGCTTATCCCTTTGGACCTGGTTCTGGCAACATGATGGGTGAAACTGGAGAAAGGGGATCCAGTTGCAGAAGGGATTTTGACACTGGCCAGAGCTGGCTGCTAGGAGACATGAGGCAGCTCCATTTGTCTTGTCACTACTGAAGTCAATGGCATTTTGGCCATAGTCTTCAAAAGGGCTAGGATTTTGCTGAGCATGCTTAAGAAAGCAATGTATAATATAGTTGTGCTGTTTGCTGTGACATTTACTGCTAACAAAACCAGTGTGCCCCCTGCCTTGCTTGTCTCCTCATCTCTATCTTCATAGCTCTTCACCTGTGTTATCTATCTATCTGTCTATCTATCTATCTATCTATCTAACTATCTATCCATCCATCCATCCTTCTTCTTCTCTCTGACTGCTGCCTGCTGCCCTCCCTCGCTGCCTTCTTAGCTTGCTTTCTCATGTACTCTGCCAGGAATATATCTATCTATCTATCTATCTATCCATCCATCCATCCATCCATCCTTCCGCTTCTGTCTGACTGCTGCCTGCTGCCCTCCCTCGCTGCCTTCTTAGCTTGCTTTCTCATGTACTCTGCAAGGAATGTGCCCACAAGAGGTATTTTTATTTGGCAGCCTGAGTAAGCTTTCTGTTTTGGCCGCAGGTACTGAGATAAGCAGCCAATGGAGTTGAGATCTCCCGTGTCACATTTTAGCTCTTTCCATCTGATAGAGAAGATGACCTCACTGGCTGGCTGTGTCAGGGAGGTCTGGTTGTGAGGGCAAAGGAATTAGAGTTAACCTTGAAAGAAGCAGCACAATGCCTCACGTGTTTTTAGGCTGATTTGCTGTAATGTAGGAGTGTAACAGGATTCAGGCAACACAGAGGGCGTGTAAAGACAAAGAGGAATCCAGATTCTGGGGCAGCAAAAGATTCCCCCTGTAGGACTTTAGCAATAGGAAGAGGCTACCAAAGAGACTTCATCTGCTGATGAGGAATATACTCCTTAGAGAAAGTTGTTCTCTGACCAACCTAGAGGTGATATAAGGTGCTACATGACTTTACTGTCTTCTGTTAAAGTGGAGATGTTGTGTGTCAGGAGTACAGCTGACATGCTGTTTTCTGGCATCTTATCAGGCCACAGTGAGCCCGTTATAATCCAGGGTAACTCAGTTTAACATGGCAGTGTGTCATGAGTAAGACAAATTTAATGTAATCCAAGATGAATTTAATATCATCCTTTTATATAGAAATGTAGGAAAACACACCAGGTGCAGACATTAAAGCCTCCTCCTGCACTGAGATTTGAAAGGGTAACACTGGCAACCTGAGAGAACATTTTCAAGACATGGTATTTATTGCTGCAAAATCAGTGAAGAAAAGAGAAGTTGTGGTCTAAGCTGTCATGAAACCAGGATCCAGGCAGGCCTGGGGAAAGGCGTGGTCTCTATTGCTTCAGTAGTCTGAGTCTCTGAAAGCCCACCCTCTTTGTCACACAGCACCAGATAGTATCAGAACTCTGTCTGTGAGTGTGAAAAAGCACTTGGTGTTCTGGAGACTTTGCATACTATCCTAACACCCTTCCCAGCTTTCCAGCATGTGATGCTGGGAAGGAGCTACCTTCCTATCCTGAGCAGAAAGAACTGTGGTGGCCAGCCTATCATAGTGGCACGAAAAGGGAGTGATTTGTGCATATCATGGCTAATGAAGCTCCACCTCTCTTTTTGTCAACTCACCCGTCATGCCTTGCATCCACCCATCTGGAGACTTTAACTCACTTCTCCCTCTTGGTTTGACATGAAGGAAAGTGTGATGCTTTTCCAGTAAGATGTGTGCATACACAAACCAGGCTAATTCTGGTCTACATGGTTGCTAGCTCAGGCTGTGCATCCTTGCACGTAGTAGCAACGGAGCAGACGGGGGTGTGTGCTGAGACAGCCAAACTGCTGCGCTCTGACAGCTCTGTTGCACATGTTAAAATAACATCACCCTGGCTTGTTGTCTGTCCTCTTCCACTCTCTCCCCTCACTCAACAAAGTCTAAGGGGAACAAGCTCCAGGTATTAAAATAGCTCCCGTCTAGCTTGTACAGTCTATTTCAGGAGGCTGGTTCCATCTTGACACAGATAGAATACAGAGACGTTGTGGAAACCACAGCCACAAGAGGCCATCGGCCAAAACGAAATGATTTCTCAGTGTATGCTGAGTGGTTTGTTCCCCCCACCCCCATCCTCCATCCCTTCTGGCTTAAAATAACAGTGGGAAGCTGTTTGGCTTTGTTTTGTTCGATTCTTCTGCTTGCTGTGCTCAGTCTGGTGCTGCTGAGAAAGAAAGCTTGGAGGCAGTTTTGTGGTGTCAAGGACTTGTTGCCTTCTGGGGTTTTGGGTGAGACCTCCCGAACCACCAGGGAAATGAGCCCCAAAGATATTTCTGCGATGTGTCTTCAAAAAGCAAACAACCAACTGGTGCTACTGCTGTGCTAATGCATGCATTTACCATCTTAGGCCATGGATTTGATCTCCTGGCTTGCCTTAGATTGACTAGAAACAGAGTGGACATCTAGAGGGAGATTAGGGTAAATGTGGTTCAGGGGTAGCTAAATGATTAAGCAACCTGCAGGGAAGGACTCATTTTCTGGTTTATGTGACCCTTCTGTTGCTAAATCGGGGCTTGTGACATGAAGATGCTCTTCTTCACACCAGCTGAAGCTTTGGCCCAAAATATCCCTCAGCTGAGGATCTGGATGATAAGACTGATATGAAAACACTGTGAACAGCACATAAACACTAGCTTTCTTCACCATCTACCTCCAGATTTCCACCTGTCTCCTTCGAGTATCAATGTCTTCTGCAATTCTTCATCCTCAGGTTTGTAGGTCTCCTTCCAGCTCCTGCTTCTCCTTGGGGTTATCTGTATCTCTCTAGAGGACAACAAATAACACCATGCCTATTACACACATGGCTCAAAATTAGTGGGTTACTTAAACTTGCATCTTTTGGTCTAAATTGCCCCAGAGCTGGTGAATATTTCTAAATATCTCTTTTGGATTTGAAAGTGTTCCTAATTCTTAAGAAAAAGAGTCAGATGTAAAAATATGAACTCTCAAATATTTACAAAAGTACTAGTTTTATTTCCCCAAGAGATGTCAAATTGTGGGTGTGCAAATTACAGTGGGAAACTGCAAACATGAACTGAGCCTTGGGACTATATGGCTCAGCACCAGAAGGGTTCGCAGGCGGCCCAGCCTCAGGGATGAACTTTGCTGCTTGGCAATTGAGCTCGCAGAGCTTGCCCTCAATGGTACTACACTCCAAAGTTTATCACTCTGTCATATCACAAATCTTACAACATGACGTCTTGTTTGTCTCATCCTGGGTGTTTCGTTCATTGTAAAGGGAAAATTGCTATTAGCAGCATTCAGTGGGCACTTCTGCCTTTGTCAGCAGAAATAGTGCATGGATGCAATACTCAGCTTCATGCAGAAAAAGTTTCTAAGACTTATTTAAAGGTAGTCAACACTGTAAGTTTTTAAGTTATGAGGTTTCCCTCTCAGAGACATAATTTATTTACATTATAGCAAATCTGCTCTACAACTTGAGCTAGTAAAATACTACCTTGTTATTTGGTGTTTGATGCTATGCAGCAGGAAAGCAGAATTAAAAGAATAATTTCTATTTCCTGAAATGGATGCTTCAGCATTTGTTTTATGACAAATATTGAATGTACATTTGAAATACAGAGGCTTTTTGAATGAAAAAAATCTATAATGTTTACATCTGTAAATTGTTTTTATTGACATGTCTGAGCAGAATGAACTATTTGACTTTTCCAGGTGGCAACATTCTGAGTCAGTTCATTGTTTAACAGAATGCTTCCTTTTGAGTCTGTTCAATATTACAAAGAATATTTGTATGGAGATACACAACCCAGGTTGAGTGGTAGCTCCATTTCCTCATGTGAACCAAAAGCTGTTGTATTATGGCAAAGAAATGCAAATGCTTAGGAGACAGTGCATCACAGCATGAAAGTGCACTTGAGTATTTTGGGCCAGGTCAACAATATAACATGTAGTCAGTCAAACTGAATTATCTGATTTAAAATACATGGTTTTGATTTCCCCAGCAGAAAACTTTAAGGGAAAAAAAGCCTTTGGGAAACAAAACAAACCCTGTTGATGTCTGTAGGAAGTCTGTTACTCTCAGAGATTACAACAGAAATTTCCAGACTAGATATATCTGAACATACACAGAGTTTACCTGTCATCTATCTATCTTTACACCTCCCCGTCTTTCTATATCTCGGGGTTTAATCAAGGTTTAATGATTCTGCACATGAGAATAGTCTTTAGATTTTGGATGAAGTCTGAAGTTATTTGCATGTGTCAAACTATAAAGTATTTGTCATGTCCCTCTCTATGGGCTAGTCCACAGACACAACACAGCAGACTGTCATCAGCAGTTGAGTAATTACCTTAATTTGAGCAAAAAGGTCAATGGGACCAAATGTTGCTCTAGCTCTGTGGTTGGGGTATTACACATCAACCCACCCACACATGTTATTATTTGCTCAGTGTTCTTTTTTCTCCTTCATTTTTTTTTCTTCTGCTTTTTTTTTTTTTAACCATAAAAATAAAGATGCTGTCTCTAGCTAGAAATTTGAATGGAATAAATTGTAAGTTCCTGAAATGCTACATGTCAAATTAGCCTGTGTAAAAATGCTTTCCACTTACATAGCTTCTAAACACTGCTAGGACAGCCTGCTCTCATTGAGCCAGACATGTGGATCCCTATTTCAGGAAACATGGCACAGGAGGCGTATCCCAGCCAGGGCAAGGCAAAGTCAATGAGGCCACCTCAATGTGTTCTAGTGGAGGATCTGTTCCCATGATTTCTCCCTGGGTCATCCCTTCATGCCTCCACTTCACCTCATACCCAGGAGAAACCTTCATTCCCCCATGTGTGTCTATTGTTTTGCAAATGTGTTTCTCTGTGTTTTGCAGCAATGAGGAGAGGGGTGCCTGGGTGCTGGCAGAAGGGTGTTCAAGGGGTAGAGGGTGCTCAGCTGACAGCAGGAGAATCATCCTCACAATTTATAACATGCAGTTTGGCAGCTGAGCGGGTGTTTAAGCAGACCTGCATAAGAAAAGTAGGATCTCTCAGGGACCCTGTTGCTTGGTGCTCTCAATAAGAGAGATATTCTTTAAGGAGTCTCTGAGGAACTCGAAATTCATAGTGAACTGTTTTATAGGTATATGGAACAAACGTTTCTGGAGTGTTTTTCCTCTGGCGTACAGGGAGGTACAACCCAGCATTTTGAGCCTAGCAAAGGAAAGAAGTCTAGGGTTGTCAGGCTGTTCACATTCACCATCAGAAGTGACAAGGGGGATGACAGAGTACCTTCCACGTCAGTTAACACCTCTGGCTGCCAGAGTAACAGCCACAACAGGATCCCTCCAAATTGCCACCAGAGAAGCCGCAGACACCAGCTCACTCATAGATTCCTTGCTATACCCACCACTTTCCTCAAGCTAGCCCCACGAGCACTTAGAATGGTACAGACTCTGTTTTCGTGGAGCTGAGGCTTCTCCAACACAGCCTGCTTTCTCAGGAGACACTGGCTGCCACAGTGTGCTGGGATGCCCTTCTCCTGAGGGTATGATTAGTAGGTGACTGTGATGAGAGCACCTGGGCACAGTGGGACTTGTGGGAGATGAGTGGAACAGTGAGAACCAGACGATCTCATTTCCAGAGGGGAATTTAGCTGGACCACATCCAGCTGAAATTGTTTCCTATGTGTCACAGAGGAAATTTGTGTCTCAGTGTCATACAGGGCCTATGCAATAGGAATTAAGCACTTATCTTCACAGCACCAGTCTGTTGACTTCCCTGTAAGACACTCCTCCAGCCTCTGCCTGGGGCCATGACACATCTCTTCTCCTTTTCTGCCTCTCTTCCCTTAACACTTGATGTGAAGAGTCTATGTCTTCAGCTGTGGAAATTAAAAAAGCAAAGAGTCCTAGTAGTATTAGATGCCTTTTCTACAGAAGCCTCTTTAGAAAGTCTTTTATGTGATACCAAATGGGGTTCCTCCCTCATTTTAGATGCTAAGGACATCTGGCAGACTCCAGCACAAGTGAGCATAACAGACTGTCTGAGCATGCTTGTTTTCTTTGTGTGACAACAGCAGGAGCAAAGACACAACCTAGAGGCAGAAAGTCCTCAATGGAGGCTGGGTTCCTAGTGGGGAAAGTGGTCTCTGCTGAGGTCCTCACCAACATGCAAAGACTACTCTGCATACCAAATCTGATGGCCAAAAGCTGGCTGCAGGCTGCTGCTCTCGGTCCTCCTGCTGTAGTGTAGATGCCACCTAAGCCTACGCTTTCTACGCTACCTCTAGGTCTGGCTCTACTGCCCCAGATCAAATAGATGTTCACCAAGTGATGAAGTCATTGCTCAGATAACTAGGGATCTGACAGCCTCACATATCTTGTGAAACTAGCTCTTTTCCTGTGGCTGCTTCCAGGGTTTGAAAGGGCTAAATCTCCTCCTTCATTGCTCAGTCATGGTGGCTGTGTCTGGCACTGGATGTGTATTTACACTTGAAGGAAACGAAAGGTCTTTTCCCCTACATAGAAGTTAGGGTGCAGAGCAGGATGGGAAATAAGACTCTACTTCAGAAATATATCAGTTTAAACTGACAGCTTTAACTCTTCATGGTCACTTCTGTGTTCATCTACATCTGACCAAGATAGGGTTGTACAGAGTACAGACCGTAAAACGCTGGGAAAACTGAAGAGCTCAGAAGGTTCCCCCTGCATCCACTTTAGCCCAGGGAAGAATACACCACAGTATCCCCCTTTGATTTGTCTAGCCACACCTTATAAATGTTTCAGCCACAGATTTTTCTGTTTGTATGCTCCAGACAGCATTTTCTAAGCCAGGCTTACTTTAGTGTGTTGCTTCAGTTTCAGTCCTTCCCTGCACATGATTACACTTGCAATCACCTGGTATAAAGGTATGGTCAGGGACAAAAGGAGAGCAGAGCAAAGTTCCCCGTGGATAGTCTCAGAGGCTGCTCATAGATGAGCATTGAGGTTCTGCAAAATTCCAACGTGGCAACGGCAAACAGAGAAGTCATTATTTTGCAATATACTGACATGACAGTGATGAGCAACTGGCATTTGCTTGGGCTCTCCACACTGCATTATTGTGTGAGAATGTGTTATCTGGCAATGACATTCATCTGACTACACACACCCTACATGTTCACAAGCTGGCTCCAAAGAATGCAGGGTTGGTTTATTTTAATATGTCGTAGTAAATATTTCATCTCTTGTTCTAGGGGAATCTGGTGCTCATGCTTAAGGATGCCCTCACATGACTTCTGCTCCCAGACATATCACACAACAGATAGCAGGGACAACATTTGATGTGGCAGTGGCGAATGCCCACAAAGTTTATGAGACCGGGATCTCTGCTTCACAGGCACAGGTGCCCCATCTAGATAAAGCTTGTGCAGTCATCCCACGCAGGGGAATCCTTCTGTGGTGACAGTGACATAAATAACCATTGCATCATCTACGTTGAGCAGCCTGTGTGGGAATGTGGTGGGACTGGGCTCTGGGAGCAGAGCTGATGTAAGGGTAACTGTTTATCGTGACCCTGCTGTGCTGGAGAAACATGGGGTGCACAGCACAGGGCCTTGATGCTCTAGGTTGCAGAGTATAGCTTTGGCTACAGAGAGGCTTTAGACCGGTGGTTTCTAAGCTCACTGAGCCCCTGTGACAGCAAGGAGAACACTACTGTCTCTGCAGGCCCTTTTGCTCCATCTTTTCTAGGGAGTATAAACCGAAATCCCCTCAGCCTGAGGGCAGCGTTGACCCTAGATTTCAGGTGTGTTCTGAGCAATGGCAGGTGGAGGCAACACGTTCAAAAGCAGCCCTACTTGGGAAGAAAAGCAGCCAGAGGATGTGAAGGAGCCCCTGTAAACATTTCCCATGTTCTTCCCCAGGCTGTAGTCCTTGAGTAGCTCATCCAAGTCATGGGCTCATTTCTAGAGGGAAGTGATCATCATCAGCAATTGGGTGATCAGATGCAAATACATAATAGAATATTTTCATGGGGAAACCTCAGGTGAACTAGAGGTAGGATGTGGCTAGGCTGTTGATGGGAACTTAGAAGTGAGGTCTTGCTGTGGTGATCTGAATCTCCTACAAAGCCTGAAAGGCCAGAGTACGTGTTACAGTGAGCTTCATCTCTTTTTGAAGGGAGACAGGTTCCCCGAGGTGGCATCTGTCTCGCTCCACAACTGGGTAACTGGCCTATTAAGTACTCAAGTGCAGATGGATGTAATGCCTCACTGAGCAGTGAGGGGGCTTGGGCTCCTAAGTCACTTGCACACTTTGGAAAATATGTTCCTGTATTGAAAAGGGGCTGCACTTGGAGATCAGGAGTACGCCAGACTGACAAGGTGTCAAGTGCAGGAGGGAGTGGTGTTCTCGTCATTAACAGTACACAGCACACAGCACTTGATCAAAGTGAAGCTGCTTTCCTTCTCTGTGCCTTAGAAGTGTGAAATCTATCTGGGGAAGGCGCCACTCACACTCCCTATTTCTATGCCTGTTCTCCTGCTAGGACTCTGCAGCAGAAGGAGTCTTGAGGAAAGCAGCAAATACCATGCAATGTGGTGAGAAAGTTGTTGGAATCTGCTGTTCGCTGTGTGTTATGTCCCAAGCCTCCCTCCTGTACTCTCTTATCCTGGTACGGGCTGCTGTGGGTAGAGGATCATCACTGCTGGGTTAGTGAATGGGATGGTAACCTTGCCCTGGGCTTTGGCAACACCTGGCTGAACTGCTGGGCTACATAGTACAGGCCTGTGCTTTCAGATTTGTTGTTCAGTTATTACTGTTGTGCTCATCTTCTGTGACTGCTCTTCCTTGTCCTCCTCATGTGTCCTGTTCTTTCTCACAGCACACTTCTCTGAGTCTTTCTCATCACCATGACCCTGTGCTTTGTGTTTTGCTGCAAAGGTGCAAGTGTGATTTAGATGGTTTGCCTTTAAGATGTAAAAACAGCTAGAGAAATTGATAAAAGCCAATTCCATATGAGCAGGACACAAATGTTCTCTCAGTTGACATAGATAGTACTTTCTCAGTCACTAGCACTTGGGAAAGGCAGCAGATCTAATGTCAGTCACTAATGCCAAATGTCTGTTTCTCTTTTATCATGCTTAACACATGTGATCTGCACATGTCCACTGAGGAGCCTGGTACCTCTCCTGCCAATGGCCTGGTGGATATAGTGATAACTTACCCTGCTTCTGCTGATGGAACAGTTGGGTTGCTAGACATGACTCTGCAACGACATATCCCAAACATGCTGATTTTCTAGTGGAAAGACTTTTATCCCCCCTCTGGAGACAAATCTATACAGGGATATGACAATCTGGGGATACTGGTTTGACATTTCCTTCCTCAATTGGGAGGGACAGTCTCTTTACACCCCTCCAAGTGTTACTGGCAAATTCCTTCTGAAGTGTCTTTTTATGGCAATTTTACCATCTGCCTGTAAAGGAGGGGATGTTGGCAGTTCTGAAGTGAGGTCCCGCTTCTCTGTTTTGGAATTCAGAGTTATACTTTGCTGTTTAGATTTACACAAAAATCATCTTCTTGACATGAGGGATGTTCAGTCTGAGAACAGGAATGTGTGTGTACCGTGTGATCCGTGGAGCATTACATTGCACACCGATTGTGGTCACAGACCAACAGATTGTCAGCTGCTGCTGTTTATTTTTTTATTTTCCACACATGTGACTGACCCTTGGATAGATAGTCCTGTGACTAATCTGTGCCAAGCAAATTTTGATGGACTTCCTGATCTCGTGTGCTCTGTAAACTACCTGGGCTTCCTGACTGACAAGGAAGTACAGCCCTCATAAGATATAACACTCAGTGCTACTGGACTTTCTTATTTGCACCGTGATTTTATCAGGTAACATCACAAGTCCTTACTCACTATTTTTATTAGTCTTCATTCTTGGAAAAAATCTCTCCAAGTTGGTACTAGCATGACTATGTTGATAAATTTGACAGGAGGGGTACTGTTGGGTGAATACCACCTGTATGCACTGTAGGGGCATCAGTGTAGGGGCAGTAATGGGTAAGGCTAGCTAGCACTTTGTCTTCTTCTGCTTTTTCTTTTTTTAACTCTCCTTGTAGCTACTCCTAACATTGCCAGTCAACATTTTGCTTAAAATTTTCCATGCTAGGCCTCTTGCTTCGGCACGATTAATTAATTAATGTTTGAAAAAAAAAATGTTTTGGTTAAAATGATTCATTGGTTTCTGAGAATACATTTAGGAAAATGATATTTCTTTTCCCTGTAATAATCTTTCCTTTTTAACAGTATTTTCACTGAATACTTTGAAGGAGGGCCTTGACATTTTCCCAGGAAGGGGTCAATGTGTTACTGGTTACTCTTGTTAGAAAAAGATCCAGAGCTATCCAGGCTTTAAGCTTTAAAGAGGTGTGGTGTGTACCTACTTGCCAAAGGTTTAAAGAGTATGGCTGCTAAATTCTCCCAGGCCTTTGCCTCCTTTGCCTCCACTCCAGAATCTTCCAGGGCTTTCTCCAGTCTCAGGGTACAGGACAACCTGTACCGTTCGCTGTCTCCGAAAGCCCTCCTCACTGAGCAAGGCTTTCTCTGCAGTTGCACCACTGGCACTGAGACTTGGGCATGTGGGAACTTGTCCTGAGTCTCTTTTCAACATCTTGTCTTCATGGCTAGATGTGATTTCAGATGATGTAGGGGGGGAGCATCCCAAGTGTTAATGTAGAAAGATAGGAGGTAGGAGGAGAGGAGAATTATGAGGCTGGTTGTTGGAGGCTGCAGGGAAAACTGTAGGAAAGGGTGGGGGAAAGAAGTCAGAAGCTAATGAGAAGGGAGGTGGGAAGAAAGGGAAGATGACATACAGGGACGAAGGGCTGGCAAGCAGGAGAGGACAGTGAAAATGAGGAGCTAGTGGAGGTGAGTGAGACACAAGAGAAGAAAGTGACTGGAAGAGAGCAGTTGATAGTCTTAGAGCAAGAGGCTGCTTCTCAGCCTTGAGCACAGCAAGGGATGCCCAAGCTCTTCTGTCCCAGTTAACTGTGAAAATCAGTGACAAAGTACTTGCCTTGCTGGTGTTCTGGAAGGGTCTTCCTGGTCACCAGCTCTACCCCGTTGTCCCAAGGCAGGGTCAGTACTAACTAAACTAGATGTGACCAACAGGTTTTTCACAACCTTCCGTGGCATCCCCATGCACTATAGGCCACAGCTTTCTGAAGAGGAAGTCTAGCCCCAGCTGTCCAGCACCAACTCACTATAGCCTCATCACATTTCTCTTGTCCTGTGCAAGTGGGCAGTGAGAACAGTTTATTCCCTTCTTCTCTGTGGCAGAATTTTGCACATGCAAGGAGTGTAACTGTGTTACTGGTTAGTTCTGTCTCCCACCAGTTCTGTCTCCCAAAGACTAAACAACTAATCTCTTCTAACCTTCTGATCCCCCTTTCCCCTCATCTTCTGACATGTGGCCCTCCCTTCTCCATTGACCAGATAACCAGCTCAGGCTGTCCAGGAGCTGAGGAGAAGAGAGATCACCTGGAGTCATCCTGCTTCTCCATCACCCTCCATGAAAAATTTTAATTTTCAGGGAATGGTAGGACATTGTTGGCTCTGAATTAGACACTCATTACCAGAGCTACCAAGTGATCAGGTAGCAGGTGAGTCACGTTAGGTCTGTGTGAGGTAATACGAGCAGGTTAAAGTCTCTGACTCAGTGGCAGGAAGGGATTACCCCAGCAGAGCTTGTGCCCCCGCTTGCTGCTGTGCTGTTTTTCCACTCCCACCACAGGGATAGCTCTGGTGCACTGCTGGTGAACCACTCTGTGTACAGCCTGTGACACACACTTCATCCTCCTGGACTGGCCTAGAGGTTGAAGGTGCTACTTGAGCTGCTGAGCAACCCTTGCTCAGAAAGGAAAACCACTAAGAGGAGGCAGGAAACCACTGATGGATGGCAAGGTGCAGACATCCCAAAATAGGCTCTAAAGGGAGAGTCCTTGCCTGCAGCCAACAAGGTGATTGGAGTTACCACTGAGGTGTTTCTAACTCTGCTCACTAACTACAGGGATGCCATCAGGTAATCAGTTCCCCAGCACAAGGCCCCAGGTGACACAGGGGGAATACAGATTGAATGGAAGCCCAAATGGGTGGATGAACCAAAAGTTTGAGGCTTAATCTCATTGTGTTTGCTTTAATCTCATTAATTTTTGTGAAGGTGCAGGTGCAACGGGAAAAGTACCACAGCAAGAAATAAGTAATAGTATGTTTGGGGCAGAGAGTGGATAGAGTGGAAAATAAAGATGGGTAAGGTAGGGGGGAATGATGAGCCTGCACAGACTGCATTTCATAGTTTGTTCTGTGCAGACAGGAAACCTGTGGGGTTAAAGCTGACGGCCTTTTGCATGTCAAGTCTGTATCACAGCATTTATACCTAAGGAAGAAAAACAGGGTTATACTGAGGAGTCTAACTTATGCTCTTCTGAACCTGGTGGTCCTTGACAAAGCAAATTTACCTGGCTCTGAGCAGAGTTTTCATGCAAAAAAGTGCACTGAGGAAGCACTCTGTTATGGAGGGCTAGGACTTCCTGACACATAACAAGTCGGAGTAGGTAGTAGCATCCTTAAGCAGGTGAGCACTGGCAGCTGGGATACAGGGTCTGCCTAGGGAGACCTTGGCTGTGAGAGAAAGTTTTTCCATCGTTCCCCCAGGCCATGGAAAGAGCTATGTTGGAGAGCATTGTGGGGTGAGAGTGTGTGGGCAAGCAGGAGGCACAGTAGGATGCCATCTTTAATGCGTTCTTGGTCCCTTCCCAAGCCCTAACAGTTTGGCCTCATGCAATGGAAGTCCCCCTTGTGCAGTGGGCCCACAGGAGGGCTGCGTCCTGCTGATGTCTGAAACTGATGCAGTCAGGCTGAAAGGCTGCTTTCTGTCTTACTCCCTCAGACATCTCCCTGGGATGGGAGTGAGGGTGATGTGTGGGAAGGGACCAGCAGGCAGTTTCACAGCATTACTCGTTAATAGAATTACTGCAGTGTTACCCTTTATGGAAAATACTACTTTGAGGGGTGAGTCTTCAGGGGATACACAAGATGAAGATGCATGCGTCAGCCCAGTCAGACAACTTGGGGGTCAACAGGTTCTCAGGCTACATGTCCCCAGGTGCCCAAGTCCTTATGAGGAGCCACTGTATCTGGGTTCTCTCTGTAAGCAAACTGGAAGGATGCCAAGGAAATTAGTGCAGTGAAATGCTTACCAGGAAGCCAAAGATAAATATTCATGTCTGGATTCGTTTTCCATTGACTTTTTTAATTACATAAGGAAGAGATGATGTCTGTGAAAGAATTCCCCTTCTCCTCCCACAGGATATATAGCACTTTGATGCATATCCCTTTGAGCAACAGGAATCCTCCTGAAGTGAGTTCCTAGAAAGTCCCTGAGGAAGAGTTCCTCATAATTTCTCTGGCTCAGCTGCCAGCTCTGAGGAATAGGATGGCTGAGATTCTCGCTGTGCAGTGGTGGAGCTGAGGGCCTGTTCATTGTCTGCATGACGCAGCTTTCTGGTCTGAACTGGCATGGGGGAGCAGAGAGTCTGGCTCTGCCATGAGGGAGATTTCACCTTTTTATTACTGTATTCATAATTACCTTCTCATTTCAATTTTTTTCAAACTTGTACAATTTGCAAAAATCTTCTCTCTGTGGCCCTACCTGCAGAAGAATATTTTAGGTGAGGCTTCACATAAGTATTTTTGGAGACAAAACTACCCTGCTGTATCACACACGAGCGGTCACCAGACTACCTGCTCTCGGGCATGTGACATCCCACTCTCCATTCACTATTTCACTTGGGAGCAAGTTGACTTTTATTTAGCATTGTGTCCCTCAGATCACAGCCCTGTTTTCTGATAAGCCCAGGTTTGCACACTAACAGCCATGGTTGGCTTGTGCTTTGATGAGAAGTCCAGTATCTCTGGGCTTCTGAAGACTGAGGTCTGTCTGAGTGTAACATAACAGCAGCTTCTGGGTTGCTGAGGCTTGCAGGGTCTGTCAGGTAAAATGAAGTGGAGAAACTCAAGATACCCAGCAATGTCCTGTGAAGAGCTAGGCTGCAAATTTGCCAGATTGGTAAATGGTGGCCAATAGAGCATGGCCCTAGGCAAGAGGAGACTCTATGGTACATTTAGGTTTCTCCGACATATCACATGCAAAGAGAACCACTTGGTCCTCAAAACCAGCCAGAGACAACCTGTCCATGCCAAGAGCAATCCTCTTCATATCATGATGCTCTGCTATCCTGCACCCCAGCTGCTGCCTGCGTCTTGAGGAGCCTTGGCTTCTTTACCATGCTGATGCCTCCTTTAGGCTCCTGCTGGCTTAATGGAAAAACTGAAATGCCAGAACGTGGTTTTTTTCTGCTAGGCATTAAATCATATAACCACTGGCCATTAATGCCACTTCCATTCCTTTCATTTTCTCTCCCTTTTTCTCTTCAGCCACCTGTTCCCACTTCTCCCCACGCTGATGCTCATGGCCTGCTGCAGTTTGGCAGAGCTTTACACAGGAAAAGGGAGATACTGGTTCCCTCTTTGAGCAATGCCCTAATTTTCAGCCGATAGCTGTTGCAAGGTAAATTGCCTAAATCAAATTGACAGAGATATCTTCAGTTTTGGCAAAAAAATCCTGCTTATTTTAATTGCTTAAAATTAGAACACTGACTGCAAAAATGTTTTGCGATGCAATTTGTGCTTGTGTACAGGCAAATACAAGGGAGTTTCTGGTAGATGTATTTGTTTGCTTTTGTCGTGCACGCTGTGAAGCAATATAATCCTGCTGGGCCCATCGAATAGGGAATAACTTATTTTGCTTCTAGTAAGAGTAACAGTTCCTCTCTGCTTTTGAAGGGCCAGCCTGCTGAGTCCTCAGATAGTTGGTAAGTGAGTTCCTGTTGCCCTTCCTAACTTATCTTCCTTCCCAGCCAGCTGAAAACTGGAGCAAAGTCTTCTACGGGAAAGGAAGAAAAATGTCACAAATCTCTTACTGCTGCTAAGCTCACAGCAGTCTGGCATGGGCAGATGGAGGAAAACTGACTGTTTTCCTGCAGCTGGCACGAAGACTGGTACTGAGACAGCAAAGGCTGTGTTGTGTTTCTGTTGCCCTATTTCTTGATGTACTGCAGCCCCACAGGTGGGAGCATTACTCCTGTGTGAATATCTGGCATGTACCTGTTGCAAGATATGGAAGGCAAGGAGGACTGGACTGCATTCCAGTAGAGTCAGAGAATCAATGCGGGAGGGCTGGAAGCAATCTAAGATATCTTCAAATAATTAATGGACAAAACAATGGCCAGGCAATGCAGTGCAAGAGATGAGATGGAGACAGACTCGTCTGCTAGAGGGTATTTGCTGCTTCTACTGATACCTGGGAGCTTGGGTTTAGCTGCCTTCTCCTCAGCTAAGGTGTACACAACTTCTCTCTGCCCTTCACCTCAGGAGAAGGACATGAGCTCTGGGGAGGCCTACAGCTATGGGAGACAAGATCCACCTTCACCTTTTTTTCCCATTAAGACACCAAGACTTGCCACAGCCTTCACACCGCTGATGACCCCAGATGAAGGCAAAGCTCATGGGGATATTCCAGAATGGATGGAGCAAGGACAATGACAGTGGTGCTCACAGCCCTCCACAAGGCAGAAGTAGGACTGCTGGAGGCATCAGTCTCAAGCATGCTGGCACTATGAGCTTTACCAGAGCCTCCCCCATTAACATGGACAAAGCCGTATGATAATCAGCCAGACTTCCCAGAGTTGCCCTTGTGTTTGGATCAACACTGAGGCTTGAGCTGGGGGCCAAAGAAAAGCTGATTGAGTCTGATGGGTGTTTGCAGGAGGTCAGGGTCAGTCAGAGCCTGGATAGCAGTGGCCATATTTGCTGTTCCAGCCCACTGGTTTTCAGCTGTTGTCATGCTAAAGTGAATACCCTGTGGGTTTCTGGGAGAGGGACATTTGTTCTGCTCAGGCTTTACTTATGGTCCTGCCAGAAATGTGTGCTGTGCCTCACCAGCCCCACCACACTGCAGAAGCAATGATCCATCTGAGAAGTCCTTCCTGGAAAGTGCACTCTCTGATCTTCAGTTGGTTCCCCTTCCCCGCCACCCCAGTGCTGGCAGGAGTGGCAGTCCTGCAAAGTGCCGTTAGTGAGAATAGCACTTTGCATGGGCAAGTGTGTTATTGATGGTTCCAAGGATCATAACAGGCCTCTCTCCTTGCAAGAAGCACAGGTTTGGTCTTGGAAAGGTGAAAAAAACTTATTGAATCTAGGCAGGCAAGTCATCAAATTCAGAGAGAGGCAGTAGCCAGTCATTCAGACCACAGTAGCTGTGCTCATGGAGCAGAGCTGGCTGAACTGGGAGCAGGACAGTGCATCTGGCCCCCATGCTGCTCAGAGGCAGCATTTACACCACAGTAGTCTTCATGTTTGCCACCTGACCTCTCCAGCCTCATCCCCAGTCCTTCTGGTTGACTTTTGACTGTCCTCAGTTAATCTCTTGCTGTGCCCTTTCCTTTCCCCTTTCTATCATATTTGCTATTCAGCAGGTTCACACAGTGACAAATGATTAACCAGAAGGTTTGTTGCTCAGTCCCTTATTGGAATGCAGCAAAGATCTCCACTAACTTTGTACATAAGGTGTAACAGAGAGGCAGGGCTTCTGCCAGAGCATCAACCGAGCCTGGGCCTGTGCATTAAATGCAAATAGTAGTAATAGGAAAACATTTTTTAAAAAATCATATTGACTTGAGCAGGGAGCCAGCCAACCCCAGGCACGCTGGAGAAAGCATCATGCACAAGCAACTCTCAGATGGATAGCAGAGACATGCTGAGTAGCTGATGGGCAAAATTCAGAGCACTGCCACTGAGACTAGCTACCACATTTCTTAGCAGGAAGGGCTGGGAGGAGGCAACCACACCTCCACAGCAGCCCCACGTGAACCAGCCGTGTGGAAGGTGAGGCTGGGCTTGGGCTAGCACAGCAGCTGGTGGAGCACCACTGATGCGGGAAGATGAAGCAGGTGCCACACGGCTGAGGGAAGACCTGGCAATGCAGAAAGAAGACCTTCTCCAATCTCCCCCCTCTCCAGAGGCATCTGGAAAGCAGCTGGGAGGAAGCAGAAGGCAACGAGCTGCTGGTGCCATCGTACCCCAGCAGGCAAGGAAGAACTCGGAAAAGAGAAAACTTCCCCTTGCAGGGTGCTTTCCTCCCTCTAACAAGGTAAGCCGGGAAATGACTCAATTATATACTGAAGAACAATGAAATAAATGTTTACAAGGTGCCTTTTTAAATGCCAAGAGTTATAAACCAGTGAGTGGAAGAAAGCAGGACTCAAGATTTCCCGGTGCCCAATTCAGGCAATGCCTAACTACTAGACTGTGAGGTACTGGAAGGGCTCCAGTTCCTCTTCTGGCAGCTCTCCTCCCAAATCACAAGCACAAGTTTTCTTTTTCATTCAAAGAAATAAATAAATACCATCCTTAATTGTGTTCTGTTTAAGTGCCTTGAATGGAGAAGAGAAGGGTAATGAGGAATAGCAGTTTTGCATATCACGCCTGTCTTTCCAGGCTCTTCCAGGCAGGCACCAGCAGGTACATAGGCCCTTCCCTGGTTACAGGCATATATATATATAATTAGCCCAGCATATTATGTGTTGCCTTCCTATTTGCCAACACATTCACCTCTGTGCAGGACAGCACAATGCCTGAGTGCCACTTACATGCTATCACCAGCCTCAGCTGTCCCACATCCCTGGGTCAGGCTCCTGGAGGTTTGCCCTAAAGAGCACAGGCACTGAGAAGAAAGGTCATTGGAGCAGGGGGATTTATTGGCCTTTCAGTTTTCAAGCTGTTACCTTTCATGTTGTCAAGTTTTTCTCATCAGCATAGGTGTCTGGCAACTGGCTTTATCTCAAAGTTAAAATGGCTGAGTTATAGTAGAACTTCTGGAGATGGAGTGGGCAGGAAACACATCTCCCTTCCACCCAGATAGGGGAGCACTAACAAGGTCCCTTCTCCGCTGCTCCATAACACATTTATCTGTGAGTGCAGAGGGGAGGTGGAAGCAGGAAGATATTCCCTGGGCAGTAGTGGGCAAAACTGTGTAGCTCCATGACCTCGTTGCCTCCCTGGGTGTGCAATTCCTGATCATCAGTGTGAGATGGGGGGGTCGTGCCCCCTTACCTTTCTGTGTCTTGAACAGTGTGTCAGTTCATAGTGTGTGGGGTCCATGCTGAAATGTGTCAGAAGATCAACACATTTTTCCAAGGGAGCTTCATGAGCTGGATGACTTTAGCTGGGACAGGCAGTGTAAGAAGTTTAAACATCAGCACACAAGCACCTGTAACCCAAATAACGAGGAAGGAAGGCACAGCTTAAGAGACAAAAAGGGAAGAGAAGAGGAGGTGAACATATGATCAGGGTCTTTGAATGGCCTAGAAACCCCAACAGCTCCTTCTGGGACATGGACACTCTTACTCAAGCTTACCTGAGCAGCACTTTGGGGATTTGCTAACTGGGGATTTGCTACCATGGGTAAACAGTGGAAGCTGCAGATGTTCTCAGTGTGGGGTAGGGCACTTGGTGCCTCCCGTTCCTGCTCCCTCTGATCACTGGCTGTGTATCAGCCTGCTGATACAGGCAGGTGATGTATGCAGGCTATTCCTTCCCCAGTCATGAAAAGTCACAGGTTAGTGCAAGGGGTTGTACCTTCTTTGCTGGGGTAGCGCATCAGCTTTGAAACTATTCAGAAGTTCAGAACAGCAGAGAAGCACGAGCCTTGGAGACAAAGGCTGGAGCTTCTGGAGATGTCTGCTGTTTACACTGCTACTGTACGTGCCAACTCTCAACCTAATAATTTAGACTCTGCTCGCTGGCCGACTTTGCTCTAATAACTTAGGAATGATATGCAAAGAGCAGGGCACAAGGGCTGCTGCAGCTGCCTGACAGGACCACGGTGCCAGCATAGCTCTGTGGAGGATCAGGAGCAGGGTACAAACATGGAAGCAGGAGTGTGAACTTCTGCAGCTTTGAAAAATGAGCATTAGAGTGTTCAAACACTTCATAAGTTTAAATCTGTGAGGACCCAAGAATTCTTTTCAAAACCTGATGGGCCTTAGAAAACCCTCCTAGTGAAAGCCCTCCCTCCAATCCATTTCTGAAATGCAGGTTTAGGGTCCTAAATCACTTTGTTACCCCTGGAAATGGCTGGTCTTCTCTGGGGGATCGAAGGAATGAAAGAAAGTCCCCAAATGCCCCACATACAGATTCAAGCTTTTTGTACCCTCCCTCTTTTCCCTGAGTTTCCTCCCTAATGAAGGGATTCCACCAGTCCCCTTGCAAGGCAAAATTTTTATCCTCACTTCTGAGTCTTTCAGAATTACACATCTCCTAACGTGTAGATTGTGGTTGTAGGTAATAATTCTTCCTTATGCTGCTGCTGCTGTAGCTCTGCTATTCAGAAAGCAGCCAAGAGCACCAGTCACGCAGTGACAGATAATTAAAGACTTTGGAGCAGTTTTACTGGCATGGCCATCCCCTTGTGCTGCTTCCACCACAAACTGTAGATCTTCCTTGCCTCCCCTTCCTATACTTGGTTGAGCTGGCTTGGCTTTGCACATGATGAAGCACCAAGCCAAAATAACTGCATACCTTTGCATGGCAGAGGTTCCTTCTATCAGGGTGACTCAGCAGGACAGCCATGCATTCCTACGCAATGTCCTGGAACAGACCGCCTCTTCTCTAGACTGCATTGGGTTTGGGGTGGGACTTGGGCCTTCAGAGCAAGGCTGGTGCCAGAGAACAGCTTATCCTTAATTACATTTCCACGATAGGATTCGGCTGCGGAAGAACAAACACCAGCGAATTCAAGGTGATAGAGCCAATTTCCAGGCGAGGTAAATCGAAGAGCCGGGAACCTGAAATTGAGCCTAAGTTCTGCAGAGATAGAGGTTTCATCATCTCAGAAATATCTGGCAAAGCCCCAGTAGACAATGTAGCTAAGTTATTCTGTGGCTTTTCTGCTCTTTCATGTGGCTCCTGGATAGCTAAAGCCTAACCACAATTATAGTCATTTTATTTTAAGGAATCACTCAATGGCATGGCCATCTACTCAGACATTTTGGGTGGCCCCACAGAGGGACGTATTGGTAGCATTTTTGGTCATTGGCATTGTGGCATGGCAAGTTTCCTGCAGAACTATTGAGTGCAAAGCCAATACTTTTTTAAAACACTTATAGTCAGACATCTGAGTTCTTTTTTTATATATATATATAAACTTTCTCTATCCGTGATTTATATCCTTTTGCACAGGCTGGGGCAATCCTTTAAGGTCCTGGAAGCTAGACAGCATTTAGGATGCTGAAGCATTTGTTTAAAGGATATCTGGAGGGTGTTTGAGCGCCTGACAGAAAGCGAGAAGTGTCCAGGGGTTCTTTTTTTCAGAATTGCTCTCCAATGGCGCCAGTCTGCCTGTTTGCAACATTTCACCCAGTTTTGCAAATCTAACAGCCCTCTGGCCAGCGTTACGTGTTCTGCCACAAAGTTTTGCGAAACATCCTCTGTCTGTTATCGAAACAACAAGAGGGTAGAGTTCTTCTTGTGGTAAAAGTTCACAGCTCTGAACCAGAAAAAAGAAAAAAAAAAAAGAGGGGGGACGGATACTCACCTAATTTTTAGTGAAGCACTAATTTGCACCAGCCACGGATACCTTGCCTTGGAGTGAAAATGCCATTCTGCAGCTTTCCCTGGCCCACTAACTTCAGTGCTGACTTTCAAGGGATGTGCCTGCTCACCACGCTCTGATGAACTGAAGAGCTGGTGATCTCCCATCTATCTTGCTGTGACCATGGGGCCACTGCTGCATTCCTAATGACTAGCCAACTCTTAACGGATCAGCTCGACCTCTCCTGCTTACAGACCTCCCTGTGTCTTTTTTCTAACTGTCTCTAAACTTGCCAGACCAATTTCTTCAACATGTGTTTGCACACATTGGCAGACGTCCTCCTAACCACTGGTTAGGACATTGACATAGATATGAACACGTTACACTGTAAGCAGCCATGTCTCAGTTTCTCTTTCCCCTTGATCTTAGTGTAATCTGAGTTTCACTTCTAGTATGTGTCATACTGAAAGGTAAAGAAAGGAGAAGACAACAGAGGTGAAGTTTGGCTGTTGTTCTTAGGGATAGTCCACATGTGGGGTATGTGCCACCAGAGACAAACTGTGCCCTTGAGACCAGTGTGCTGACTCTTTTATCATCCAACCACACTGACCTTCCTGATGCTCCCCCTCCCATCCTCAGTCCCCACGCTGTGATTTATGCCCTTGCTCCATTGCATCTATCTAATCTTTGAGACAGGTTTGTATGGCTGATGCAGATGTTACTAGGGTTTAATCTTCACCTCATATTTGCAAAGTCCTCATGACAAATATTAATAATCAAGCTAATAAACTTCATAGCACTTAAGTGGACATAGAGGTGTCCTCCCCCTGTGGAGGAGGATGGTGGTTATGAAAGAAACTGTCCATTGTCAGGTCCCTCACTGATATATCTCATCCATCACACTACTTGCTTGAAGTTCCCCAGTGCTCCATGAAGACAGAGAGCCTCCCTAGAACTCCCACACTACACCCCTCTCTCCCTGGACCAACTTTTAAAGATATGCAAGACCATTATTTGACGGGGAAGCTGGGGTCCTTGGAAGTTTCAGGCTTATGTGACCACGGCTCATGTTTGCAATCCACAAGCATGCCCTTGATGCCCTTGGGCAGAGGAAGGCTGGGCCCTTCATGAACAATCCCATTCCTATTAACTGGTTTCTGCTTCCCCACAGAACTGCAGCATCTGTGCAGGAGAACAGGTGATGTTTCACTCCCTGGCTAAATCTAGAAGTTTGTCTTCAGCAAAACTCAGAGGCTCTCAATGAGCAAGAGAAACATGGACTTTTTTTTTTCCCATCTAGTAAAGCCAGCTCCTTTCTCAGTGGCTGAAGCTGTCAGTTTGCCTTTGCCTTTGTATGGAGTACTTCAGAAGGGTTTGTGAATGGGACCACATCAGAGATAGGTCTCCCACAGAGGTGATCTCAGAGGCCCTCTGCAGCATGCTGGGACCTTGAGATGGACCTGTGTTCTGTATTAAGCTCATGAAAAGGAGACAGAGGATTTAAATAGCATTTATTCAATGTCTTTGTGGGTATTTTTTCTTGAAATAAACCCCTTTTCTCTTTTGTTTTGTTGGAAACACACCCACAGCAGGATGTCTGAAATCAAGCAGGGCTGTGCTTGGCAGGCACCCATGGGAAAACAGTACACAGTCCAGCAGGGTTGCTCTTCACATGTATTCTGTGGTTCTCCATGTCCCCCATTCACCAGGTACCAAACGATGCTTGAATCTCCTGGCTAACTCTGCACTTGTCTGTCACACTAGCTGCCATGAGATGGGAGTAGGTCTAATTCCACCTTCTAGCTATGGGCTAACAGGCCACTCCAGATCACCATCCCCTCCAGCTTCTTGGACTACATTAAACTTCCACTGAGCAAGATTCACTGAAGTGGAGTCCCTCTCTGCAGGGCCAGAGGAGGTGCCAAGGTACTGTAAAACAGTGCCTGAGATAGTGCTTATAACCACATTGCACCCAGAGGGTCCTGATCTGAGTAAGATCAGTCACTCTCACAGCAGGCTTTAGATATATAAAAACATATATATTAAAAAGACAATCCTTGCCATCTGTGTGAACATACAATGGGAAATCTTGTGATTTCTAAATGGTACACTTCTTTAATATCTAGTTGCATGTCATAAGGAAAGAGAACTTGTCCAGTGTCCAGTCACATCCCATCCTTTCCCTGCTCCATGGAGAAACTTTGGAAGTTCTTCTTTCATTCCTCTACCTTGGTCTTTGGAAGTGGTCTGGTGACTGAAAGCTGTCGGTGGGAGAGGGAAGCAGCTCTGTTAGGACATCATGCATTTGCCTTTAGACAAGGAACCACGCCTCTCCTGCTGCATGAGGAGCTGAAAGCATGCGCTCATCTAGCATGATCATCCCTTCAAGATTCAATTTGTGTCAAATAGCAAACCTCAGAGCAAGCCAGCATGGGCAAGGCCCTCAAATGATGATAGATGGCATTCTTTTGCTATGTAAACAATAAGAAAGAAGCAGTCAAAGGCCATCAAGTCTCTGTTGAATCATTGATCAATGTCACTCAGGTTTAACATGGTGTCTGGAACAAGACAAGCTGGCTGTTCAGAGCTGGTACAGGAACCATCTCTGTATGTCAACATATCAGATGGCCCACTAGCTCCATACCTCTAATTCAAGTGGTGAATGCAATGCAGTTGAGTAAGGCTCTGCAGGGCATCAACAAGGGGAGGAATGCAAAAATCCTGTTTGTTCTTCAGGATGGTCAGTGCTGATATGAGTTTGGGGAATGATGATGGGGAGAATTGCAGGAATTTAATTCTCTAGATGTTGGCTGAAAAAGTAGGGTCTCCTCCTTTTGTGAACGTTTGGGAGGAACTCACAGCTGGAGCAGTACTTGGGACCCTGGACTATCAGTGCTTTTGTGTCATGAGTGAGATGAAGCTGGATGGCTCCTGCTGCAATGAATTGGCAAGAAGTACCTAGCCACCCTTTCTGGGAAATTATTCAGATGTACTGAGGTATAAACAATCTCTTCCTGAAGGAGGAGCCCAGGAAAGAAGGTAAGTGTCTAGTTTTGTTCTTCTTTCAGAATTAAGACTGGTCTATACAGGGATCTGAAAGCAAATTGGGGGTGGCTCTGTTGAGATGAGGCATTTATAAGACTTATTATAAAGATGAGCATTAGAGGGACACAGCAAGCACTGTCTGTTGTGGATACCTGTCTGGCTCCTGCATAAATAGGTGTATTTATTTAGATATGTT